>NC_134586.1:2042500-2327500 GCF_037038515.1 Microtus pennsylvanicus | reverse complement strand
CCTCTGCCTTCCCAAGTGCTGGGATTAAAGGCACGTGCCACCACCGCCCGGCTGACCCAAGAGCTTCTTTGTGTGTGTGTGTGTGTGTGTGTGTGTGTGTGTGTGTGTGTGTGTGATTCTACGGGAGCTGTGACAATTAAGTTGGTATCTGTGGACATTAACTAATCCCCAAGGGAAACCACTCAGGAATTTGTTCAGACTTGATCTGAGGGCAGCACAGCACTGAGCCATTCATTCATTTCTCTTTCTTTGCTTTGACTATACTTGTATGTGTGTCTGTGTATGTGCTTGTTCCTCTGTGTGTGCATGCGTGTGTGTGTGTGTGTGTGTGTGTGTGTATGCAAATCTCAAATGTCATTCCTTCCTCAAGCAGTATCTACCTTTCTTCTTGATACAGGCTCTCTCACTAGGACCTAGACCTCTCTGGTTGGGCTATGCTGGCTGGTAAACCCCAGGGATTTGCTTCTCTCTGCCACTCCTGTATTGGGGATGACAAGTGCATGCCCCACCACCCATCCCTTTCATGTGGGTTCTGGAGGTTGAACTTCGGTCTTCATGTTTGCATGACAAGAACTTTACTACTGAGCCATCTCCCCACCTTTTATTCATTTCTTTCCTCGTCGAGACATTCAGAAACTACTGTGAACAGTGCCTGTCCAACAAGGATGAGCGGGACAGACACATCCCTGGCTCTCTGGGAACCCATAATTGAGTGAACACTGAACAAGCAGTTACAGTGAATGACGGACGAACTCACCTCAGCGCTTCCTCTTAGGATGTGGTGGAACATTGGCTTTTCCCTTGTTGAAGGGAACAGACTCGCCTTTGGAAACCAAGAAGGAAGGTAGTTCAGTATCTTCTGTTGTATCCCCTGACCCTGTGATGTGGGGAATTACCCAACATCCTCCACGGTATGACTCCTCTCTGGGTTTCCATAAAGGTGAAAAAGCTATTTATAATCCTCCCAGGCTAGACCCCAACTCTGCTTTTCAAGTCTTTGTGTAGTGTCTGGCCTAACCTTGGCGTGTCCTGCACTTTACAGGATGTAACTGTTCCGAAGTCCCCACTCTGCTCTGCGTAGAGGGAATGACGCCACCCAGAGTCCATCAGAGCATGTCCTTACCCTAAAACATAAGCCTATGGAGTCACCCTTGCGCACACGGGTCCTGAACTGCCCCGGAAATGCCAGCGTGTCTCCCGTTATGTTAGGACAGTAGAGTGGTTTTTCCAATTTGTAAATAAAAGTCTCCCTTCTTTTTAACTATGAAGTTTTGTTTCTGGACAATCTCCAGCACAGGTAAATGAAGTGCTGGCGTGAGCAGAGATCTGCCCTGGTCCACCTCTGTGACATGGAAGAATGCCTTGATGGAGTCACCTGACTGGCAGTCTGCCTGCTGCGGTGGGATGTTGTGGGAGGTGCGGTCTCTTGATCTCTTCTCCTAATTTAATGGTGATGACCCGAGACGATGACAGTGAGCAAGAGAAAGCTGGAGCCTCGACAAGTGTGGACTGTGAACTGCCATGCTATTTCCACACCGGATAGTTCTGGGAACTTGTGCCCATTGCATTTGGGTATAAAAGGACACCATGTGGATTAAAGCCACAAGAAAGCTCCCAAACCTCCGGGTGGCTGCAGGAACGCGGGGCAGTTAGGGGACCTGACCAGGATTCGCAGCAGCAGCGTTTCCTCCACAGAGGCAATGCGGAGACACTGATTGATTCTGGACATCGGGACTAGCTCTGGGCTTACTGATGCTCAGAGGTTTCTCGGTGTCTCTTTGGTGCTGTGATTATTAATATTGATTGTCAACCTGCCAGTCTTGGGAACCGTAGGAGATGCACACCCAAGTGTGTGTGTAAGGGTGTTTCCAGAGAGGCTTCACTGAGGAGGGAGGGAAGTGGGTAGCACCTTCCCCTGTGGTGTGGTTCTGGAAAGCCAGCTCAGCTGCAGCATTCACCCCACTCTGCCTCACAACTACAGACGCAATGCCAGCATCTGCCCCCACAGGCTGTCTCCAGCAGGACAGAGTTTGACCCTCAAACTATTGGCTAAAGTAAACACTCCCTTCCTTGTTACTTTGGTCAAGATTGCCTCTCCAATTTTGTTTTCAACTCTCTCTCTCTCTCTCTTTCTCTCTCCCTCTCCCTCTGTGTATGTGTGTGCATGTGTGCCTCTCTGTGTGTGTGTGCACTCACACATGTGTGCATATGCACGTGTTCATGTGTTAGCTTCTGTATGTGATTGTGCATGTGTCTGTGGATGCCGGAGCTCGATATCGGGAGGCTCCATCAACCACTGCACCTTGTTCTGCACCTCGTTCTTTTGAAAGCAGGTTCTCTGAACAAATGTGGAGCTCACCAACATGGCAGATGTGCCGGCCAGTGTGCTCCATGGATCCTTCTGTCTCTGCGTCTCCAGTGCTGGGACTGTATGTATTTGTCACCGTGCACAGCTTTGTGTGTGTGTGCTTGACCTAAACTCAGGTCTTCTATCTAACACTGTAAGTGCGTGACTGGTTAAGCCATTCCAAAGCCCCCATTGTGGGCCTTCCTTAAGCCTGGCTGAAAAATTCAACTTGTCATAGAACAAGTTGTGCTTCTGTTGCCTCTTCCTCTTGCCCCTGACTTCTTTGAAGCCTCACCTCTCCTGAAGTCCCTAGAGGACTGAAGACCCTTCTGATTCCTAAGCTGGCGCTGATGTCTGGCACTCCTTCAGGTCATGGTAGTAGCCTCCTACCACTGTGTGCGACCTTCTGTATTCGCTGGGGGTTTGGGTTCTTTGGAAGCTGCCCCACATATGAGGTCAGTTTTCCTGGTAGCTGGGATGAGATGACCAGCCTGCCTTGCCAAGTCCTCTAAATGGTCTCAAATGGCAGCTAACTTTAGCCAGAAAGGACTGGGTCCTGAGTTTGAAGTTGGGACAGAGAAGAGCATGGCTCTGTATCCCTTCGCAGGAGCCACCCAGATTCTCCATGACAGTGTGCATCAAAGCCTTCTCATGAACTGCCCCACGAGTCTTGGTGCCCGTTCAGTATGTTCATGTCAGCGATTACCCGATGCCGTCCTGGCCACTGGGGCCGCACGCTGTTTCCCCAACATCTCTCATGAGTGAAGCTCATGGTTAAGGGGAGCAGTCTGCCTGGCTGCAGCATGCCAGGAGCTTGGTGTGTGTGTTTCTTTCCACTCCTTTGGTGAGGCTGGCTCAGTGCTGCAGGAGAAGACAAGTATAGCTCCATCAAGTCAGTGACCACTGCAGCTGCAGAGAACCACTCTCCAAACAGCCTCTTGACCTGTTCTAAAGGCAGGGACTCCCCTGGATCAACAGACACCAACATACTGGATACTATAGGAGTCTGTGTACAAATATTTAAATATAAGTATTCTTCAGGATGAATTTTCTATATTTTTTTAAAGAATTGTGGGCTGATACCCTGTGTAACATTGTGTCCAGTTCACATCCTCTGACCACCACACCTGCTATTTGCTCGTAAGGGGACAGGGTCGGGAGCTGGCCCTAGTGAGAGGACTGAGGATTCCGGGCCAGTGGGCAGAGAAAGAAATGAAAAAGTTCGATTCCTCTGTGGTATATTCGAGGAGCCAAAAGGCAAACATAAGTGATCAATTTTAAGAGAGCCCTGTTGATTGAGCTTTGAAAGCTGGGGCCAGGGGAGCAAAGGCACTTGTCAGCAGCTGAGCATCTGGAATGTTCTGGAGGAGACATGTGCTGTGGAACTGCCCCTCTCTGCAAGACTGGTGAGGGCTCTGGGAATACACCACATCTACACCCCAGCCCGTCCTCCCTCTGTCTACACCCCAGCCCGTCCTTCACTTCTTCCCTCTGTCTATACCCCAGCCGGTCCTCCCTCTGTCTACACCCCAGCCTGTCCTCCCTCTGTGTACACCTCAGCCCGTCCTCCCTCCGTCTATACCCCAGCCCGTCCTTCATGTCTTCCCTCTGTCTACACCCCAGCTGGTCCTCCCTCTGTCTACACCCCAGCCGGTCCTCCCTCTGTCTACACCCCAGCCTGTCCTCCCTCTGTCTACATCTTAGCCTGTCCTCCCTCTGTGTACACCTCAGCCCGTCCTCCCTCTGTCTACACCCCAGCCTGTCCTTCCTCTGTGTACACCCCAGCCTGTCCTCCCTCCGTCTACAACCCAGTCTGTCCTCCCTCTGTGTACACCCCAGCCTGTCCTCCCTCCGTCTACACCCCAGCCTGTCCTCCCTCTGTGTACACCCCAGCCTGTCCTCCCTCCGTCTACACCCCAGCCTATCCTCCCTCCGTCTACACCCCAGCCTGTCCTCCCTCCGTCTACATCCCAGCCTGTCCTACCTCTGTCTACACCTCAGCCCGTCCTCCAGCTGTGACTCCGAGAGTCCCCCTCTGCTGCCTCGTGATTTTCGGGCATCAGCTACCTTTGGTGGCTTCTGTCTTGGACTGTCTTGGGAGAAGTATTCTGTCCCCTCCTGCAGTCACTGGGGCTCTTCCCCAGGCTGCCCTCTGCCTGAGTGCTTGCATCCGTGTTTAGGCAGCAGGTGTCAGCTCAGCGCCAGCAGCTCCCTCACTCTGTTCCCAGACAACACAGAACTTGGTGTTCTGTTTCATTCTGATTCTTTTTCCTTGTTCCCCACCATTACCCTCTTGCTGCCATTTTGAAATGAAATCCAGTGCTCACATATTTAATAAAAACAAGCTGACAGGTATATCAAAATGCATAAAAGTCAAAAATACCTAATAAAACCCTAAAAATCGATTGCTTCCCCTCCCCGTCCCCAAACACTAAAGGATATCTGTCAGAGGAGGCTGAAGGAGGGTGCTGGGGTTCCACCTCTTAGCTGTCACCCAGAAGTGGTTTCATTAGCGTGGAGCTTGTGATTATGCCTTTGGGCACTTTGTGCCACCACTGCCTACAGATCTAAAATAGCCACATATTCACTTGATTTTCCAACAAGTACATTTTTAAAAGTATAAAATAAAATGGAATTAATTTAAAGGTCATATTTTGATTAAATCAAAACATTCTCATTATAAAATGCCACATAAAATTATTAACAAGACATTGTGTGTTATTTTATTTCATACTGAGCCCTCTAAACATCAATTAAAGTGCTGCATTTTGAATAAGTGTGGTTCAGTCCTCCTTTAAGGGAGTGAAGTCAGCACAATGGTGGAACAGGACATCCATGTCCTTGGTTTGTCAACAAACACATGCTTAATAACATGCAGGTGGATATGCATAAGAGACCCATAATCCTTTATGGAGTTGCAGTGCTCCATATGATCCACTCCGAAATCAGCCACATTGAAACAAGCAGCTGTATTAGCCCCTCTCCCAGCTTAGCAGTGTCCGAGGAAGCATGCCCCAGTGTCCCTTGCCCCTAGTACCGTCACAGGCAGGTTCCCATCGGGGTTCACATGCAACACTAATGCGACCAGCGTAGCGGGGATGCTATGCACAGCTGAGCAGGTGCGGAAGGGCACATGCTTTGAGAAGCTGACAGGGGTCTGAGATCAGGTAGTTCAGCTTCTCCCTCAGCAGGGAGGGGAGGAGAGGAGCACTCCCAATTATACACCCAGTGAGCTGATCTTCGCCTTACTCCAGTGAGAGAACAGGCAGGCACCTAGTAAAGTTTCCAAATCTTCAAAGATTTATTTTTATTTTTTATGTGTTTGAGTGTTTGCCTGCGTGTATGTATGTCTGTGTACCATGTGCATACAGTGTCCACGGAGACCTGAAGGCATCTGTCCCTTTGGACTGGCATTCCAGACAATGGTTGTGAGCTTCCGTGTGGGTTCTGGGAATCAAACCAGGGTCCTCTGCAAGTGTAGCAAGTGCTCTTAACTGATGAGTCATCTCTACATCCCATCTTCCCCATCTTTTTGTTTATTTATTTTTTATCAGACTTCCTTCTCACACCTGTGTCCAGGCACAAAAGACGGGGGGTGGGGGGCACCTTCTGTCGCTTGCATGGTATAGCAAAATTGGGAGAAGGTACAGGATACAACAGTACTCACCAAGGAGGGAGAGGAATAGAGTGTGCTCTGATGTGCCTGTGGTGCAGCAGTCAGTTACCAAAGAATGCAGATCAGCGGATCCATCCGAAAGCAAGGAAGGCAGGGAGGGAGGGAGGGAGGGAGGGAGGGAGGGAGGGAGGGAGGGAGGGAGGGAATGAAGAAGGAAGGAAAAAAGGAAGAAGGGAGGAAAAGGGGGAGGGAGAGAGGGAGACAGGGAAGGAGGGAGAAAGGAATGGAGGGAGGAAGGAAGAAGGGAGGAAGGGAGGCAGGGAGGGAGGGAGGGAAGAAGGAAGGAAGGAAGGAAGGAAGGAAGGAAGGAAGGAAGGAAGGAAGGAAGAAAGGAGGGAGGAAAAGGGGGAGGGAGAGAGGGAGACAGGGAAGGAGGGAGGGAGGGAAGGAAGGAAGAAGGGAGGAAGGAAGGCAAGGAGGGAGGGAGGGAAGAAGGAAAGAAGGAAGGAAGGAAGGAAGGAAGGAAGGAAGGAAGGAAGGAAGGAAGGAAGGAAGGAAGAAAGATCTTTCTAATTAGGGACCTATATACATTAGTCAGTGAAGACAATCCACAGAAAAGTTGAGAGGCTCCACCGTCTTCAGCCAGGCTGGTAGTTGAAGACCTTCCCCTACCGAAGACAACTGACAAGACTGTCAAAGGAAGCTATTATTTAAACGAACAGATGTCCATAAAAAACACAAAAGCATCACAAACAAAATTCACTTAAGATGAGAAAAAATGTCTAATAACCAATACTAAAATGGAGATCTGTGTGGTGACTAACAAGGATTTGAAAATAACCATCTTTCAAAGAGCTTGGTGAGATGCAAGAAAACTCAGACATAAATAAAACCAGGAAAAAAAGATGCAAAGATTGACAATATCACAAGTGACGGACTTATAAAAGAAGAGTGCTGGAGTTAAACACGGTGATGGACCTGGAAAAGCTTGCTGGAGCCGTGAAGAGGCGGGCTCAGCAAGGCAGTCTTCTGAGGGCTGGCTTTGTGGGTCTGTTCCATCAAGCCCAGCTCAGATAGATCTACTTTTAAGAACACAATATGTCACATGACAGCTTTGTAATTACTTTTAATATGTTTAGGGGGGAAACCCAAGAAAATAAAGTAAAATATTAAAAGCATTTGACCATCCAGTGGGAGAAAGGGTGTGGGTTGCTTTACTATATTTTCCAGAGATTTCCAGAAAAGACAAAAGGAAGGGAAGGATGAAAGCAGGACAGAAGGACCATTCTGTAGTGTTTTTTTTTTTTTTTTTTTTTTTTTAATATTTTATTTATTTATTTTATTTTCGAGACAGGGTTTCTCCGTAGCTTTTTTGGTTCCTGTCCTGGAACTAGCTCTTGTAGACCAGGCTGGCCTCGAACTCACAGAGATCCACCTGCCTCTGCCTCCCGAATCCTGGGATTAAAGGTATGTGCCACCACCTCCCGGCTCTGTAGTGTTTTGTATTATGCAATAGTTGAAGACTTCCGAGCCTGGAAAGTCAAGGAGACTCTGGAAGACGCATGGCCTGTTGTAGATGTGAACCTCAGCTACCTCCTCTATCACAGTGTGTCTAAAGTAAACAGAGCTCACTGGACTTAGTAAAGCTAAGCCAAAGTTTTGGTTTAATTTTTCTTCCTGTCTTTTTCCATTCAAAGCCATGTACTCAAAGGAATCTCCAATTTGAGTTGCCAATACGGTACCACTTTTATATTCCAAAGACTCAGGGGAATAATATTTCATATGCCTATTAAACATGTTAAAAGTTCTTTTCCATTGAATTATATTACACAAGGTCATGGCTCCAACTTAACAACTGATACACAAGAATGGGGAGGAAGGGGTGGGAGTGGCCCAGAGTGGCCTAGTAAAGTAAGAAGCCCGCTGCATTTCTATTGCATAACTTTACTCACAAGAAACATTTGCTATAAACCTTGCATAGGTTTCCATGACCAAGTAAGCAGGCAGAACCGAGAGGTTGGAGCTGGTCCCAGCTCATCAGCTAAGGCCATCTGCGGCATCTGCCATCATCCCTCAGCTGTCCTGAAGGAAAAGTGTCACCCAGAGTCCCCTGCAGTCTTGAGAAGGCTCCTGTCCCCCAGTGCCACCACCCCCAACACTGCTTGCTCCACTGCAAGGGCTGCCTGGTCCTTGGTGTAGCGTGCTGCACTGGAGCAACTATGCATTTTTAGAGCATCCACTGTGTGTCCACTAGGAGAGAGAGCCTTGCTCCAGTGGCGAAGGACATAGGGCCCTTGGAAGAATGGGGGTGAAGGACTGGAAACTCAATAGAGTGTGCTCACTAAAGAGAGAGAGTGGACAGACTTGCGGACATCCCTTTCCCTGAATATAGCCAGCACAGGCAAAGACAGGTGAGATCAACACAGGTCGGCTATTGCTGTGAGCTCCAGAGGGGAGGATGCTGACTCTGAGTGCCACCTCCCCACCTGGACCAACAAACAGTTTGTGTCTGCACGCGATGCAGATAAAGTACATACTATAATACATATACAAACGTAGTTTCTGACGTTTAGATTTTATTGGGCTACTGTTCTAAAGCTGGACCAGGTGGATCAACCACCATGGTATCTCCACATACCTATCAGCCTGTGCTCAAACTCATTTGGCAATCCCATGCTTACTGTCAGGGCCACCTACAGTGTGTGTACTTCCTTCCTCTAAGCAATGCTGGCCTTAGCTTGTTGTTTTCAAAAGCTGCATTTTGGTGGTCAGTGTTCGCCGTCACCTTGGCAGGATCTGAAATATCCCTCGGGAAACAGGCCTCTGGGCACGTCTGTGGAGCATCATCTTGATTGTATTAACTGGGTTGGTTAAACCTGCCCAGTGCAGGTGGCCTTATTTTCTGGCTGGGATCCTGGACTGGATCTGAGCTGCAGGGAGGGGCAGCTGAGCCAATGCATGTGTTTTTCTACCGTCTCTGCTTCCTGGTGGTGGAGGTGACGTGTGACCAGCTGCTTCAAGGTCCTGTTGTCTCGACTTTCCTGTCGCAGTGCACTGTATCCTGGGAATGGAAGCCAGAATCAACTCTTTCTCCCTCCAGCTGCTTTTGCCTTTCTTTTCTCACAACATCGGTCAACGAACCAGGACCACAGAGACTCAGCGCCAACCAGTGTGGAGCTCATGCTGCCTGTGGCGAAGCTGCACCAAGCAATGGTGTTTCTGACCCACGATTTTCTTCTGCTGGCAGCAGGGAAACCGTAACAGGCTGCCTTGGCGGCTTGTCAACAGCGTGAAAGTTCAGACTGTTCACTGACCGTGACAAAGTATGTCTCCATCTTCATGGCTGGGATGGCTTCCTGGCACTGGCGATGGGTTGCGTACATAGCCTTCAGATAGGGCACAACCTCTCTGTGTGTGTTCCCGAACCCTCCCTGCATCTGCTGAAAGAAAGAAAGCTCGCTGCGGGTGTGACTCAGTGACACAGTTGCCTCACACACTTGAGGTCCCTGGTTCCACCCAAGCACCCCGTCTTCAGGAAGAGGTACGGAGGCCGCTAGTCCCCATCCCCAGCCATGTCTGAACTCCCTGCTCATCCAAGGGCAAAGCCTTTGATCTCCACTCTTGGTTACTCCAGTGTCTTATGGAATCAGCCCGAATAGTCTGATGCGAGTCCCTCACACTCGAGGTCTTGATACTGGACCCAGATACCCTTTGCCAGGGACTGGGGTAGTGGCATCGCCAGCCAGGCTGTTTCCTTTCCCTGGGTTTAAGTAGTTGCTGCTGTCATTTGTCTTTTTGTTCACTTTCCGTTCAGCTTCTCTTTCCTCCTCTGATTCCCGAGTGGTATTCCTTTAAAAGTGTTGGTTTGCTGAACTCTATTATGTGCACATTAGGAAGTAAGCACATTTTTGCTCAAATCTCTTATGAGCTGATATTTTTGCGGCTTGATACTAAGATAAAAAACATTTTTAGTTAAGTAAACTTAAATTATAAAAGGAATACACATTAGTATATATATGTATATATGTGTATATATATGTATATATGTATATATATATGGCGCTAAATGGAACGTTTTATTTTTTCCTACTCTCCTGCTATCCTTTGTTCCCTCTTTCCAAATACATCCATTGTTTTCTGTGTAGTCTCCAAGATTTTTAAAATTAAATCACAGACAAACAATTATTCTTTTCTTTCTTAAACATTTTGGCTTAAAGAAGAGGAGCCTCTACATACTTTGTTTGCTACAATTGTTTCTGTCCTCTTTGTGGCATTTCTTGCTTGTCTTTCTAAATGAACACATTGGGTTCAATCTGCATGTTGTGTGTGTCTTCTTTCGTCTGGGAAAACCAGAGCACAGCAAGATAGAAACGTGAGCACCTGTGCATGTTGTGTCTGTGTCTTATCCACCCGCATGAGTCAAACTTCTGGGCCAAGGGATTTTGTTTTTGATTCACCCTTCCCTGGGGTGAGGGACTGGAAGACTCATGCATGAAAATGGAAATCATTCCCAAGAGGCCAACACAGAGGGTGGGATGGGTGCAGACAAAGGCTGCTAGAAGGGTGCGAATTTTGACCTTAAAACATGAAAGAAATGAGGATTTTCCCAAAGAACAGGAAGGGTTGAAAGAGCCCAGGAGAGAAAAGGGAGGGCAGGGAGATCTGACAATGGACACCCAGGGAGTGGGGTCTGGAACAAAAGCCAAGGGAAAAACAGTGTCTGACTGTCATGCTTGCATTTCCTAAGAAAGGGAACGCATCCCTTGTGAGTCATGCGCATCCAATCAATCACAACAAATACAAGGTGAATCTAATTTCTCCAAACGGAGAACAGTGGGCTTCATGTGTGCCAGAGGCAGGGCTCACCTCCTTTGGAATGTCGTGAGGACTGGACAGACCAGGAGGGAGCTCATGGGTGCCAGAGTCTGGGTATTTAACCTCCGCTAAAGCCCTTCCTTCATGGGCAGGATGGGGCTATGTTAAATGACCCCTAAGCCTCCATTATACTATTTTTCCTTAAGCCAATGTGTATTGTTTACTTCCTACCGAGAATTCTATCATAGTGTTTACAGTGGGTTATCTCCTGTACCCTCACTAAGATTCTGTGTGGGCAAGAAATGTTATCACATGAGAGTCCCACTTAACAGACAATGGAACCACAGTTGAGAGTTTGTTTTGTTTTCCTTTTCCTTCAGTGATTAATAGAAGATTTATTTATGCAAGAATAGAATCATTGTTGCCAAAGTTAATAGGAGAGGTTAAATGTTCGGTCTGATTTTCCTTCCTGGATAAGTCTTTCCTTTCTGCCCCTGTCTGTTTTGAAAATTTAATGCCAGAAGACAAGGATCCCTAATGTCACCACAGCTCCTAAAAGTGAGTTAGTTCTTGGGAGTGGGTCTGAAATTAGGATAACTTGAAGAATCAAGGCAGAACTTTCAATATGCAGTAAGCGTTTGGGGGTCCTGGTTCTTGAAGTACATGCTCTGGTTTAAGCCAGACTCAAGCCCTTGACCTTCACCTTCCGGTTCTCCAGAGACCTGTCAGACTCAGATGGGCCAAGGATACTGGGAAGAGTAGCCAGGGGTGCAGGGTTTTTCTTGGAGCCTGACATCTTGCCTCTTGTTTTGCTTTTTAATCTGCCCTTTTTCTCACACTTTCTCCTTGAAGTCCTTTGGCCTTAAATATGGTGGGTCCCAGATGCCCCCATTTGCAATGATGTTCATTATAGTGTAGTAGTAGGAGCAGCAGGGCTGCTTCCCCAGCACCCCGGCTGCCTGCTAGCTTATGCCCTGAAATAATTACATGGACACTGTATTCTTTTAAACACTGCTTGACCCATTAGCTCTAGCCCTTACTGGCTAATTCTGATATCCCGATCAACCCATTTCTAATAAACTGTGTAGCACCGGTCTTACCGGAAAAGATTCAGCATGTCTGACCTGGCGGCTTGCTTCATTGCATGTGTCTGCCTCAGAGAGCAGAGCTATCGCGTCTGCCCAGGAGAGGGGAGCATGGCGTCTCTGCTCCAGAGAACAGAGCTATTGAGTCTGAGCTCACTTCCTCTTCCTCCCAGCATTCTGTTCTGTTTACTCCACCCACCTATGTTTTAACCTATGAGGCCAAGCAGTTTCTTTATTATAATTAACCAATGACCTTCCTCCATCATTATAGGAAGATTGTAGCTTGAGTCAGCTCTCTGAGGGGAAGAGGGCAGAATTCTCTTGCAATATACTATTCAATACCTACCCTGGTTGGATACTGTTCAGGGTGCTGGGGACAGCACCATCTACACAACCCAGGCCCAGACTGATGGACAGAATAGATGCATTAACAGCAAGACTAAGTAGCAATTACCTGGTCAGACATTAATCCAAAGGGTCATACTCATGTTTGGGGTCTCTGGGAGAACATCCTGGAATAGGAGGATGGAATAGGAGGACTCCAAAAGTGAAATGGCATGAGCTTTGCTCGCTGAAAGGGGAGGTGTGCCTCAAGAAGGGTATTCAAGGGAAAAGCAAGGGCTGTAGCTACACTGTTGGCCAACAGCCATTGATTTGGTTTCTCTGGAGGATAGTATAGGAGTGGCCGTAGAAGCCAGGTCCAAGTTGGGAAATCTGCAGGACCTTTCATGGCCTTGCTAATGAGTTTGGATCTTTTCCTGAGAGCAACGCTTGCTCAACATAATAACCGTATTATATGTTTATAACATAAAATCCCAGTTATGCTCTTGATCCCAACAAGAGCCCCCTTCATATGGGAGTTACTTTTGAATATCCTGCATTGACCTAGCTGCTGAGAGCCCAATTCTTTTAACAACTACCTTAGCCAGGTGAAGAGTCACCACTTGTGTGGACATTGATGCTGTAAGAATTCCTACCACCAGTAGCCTTTAAGGTACCTGCCCACTTGGAGGTGGCCTCTTACATTATATATGCCGATGTAAAGTGTGTCTGACCTCTTTTCTGGCTGCAGGATTCGGTTGCTGTTCCCCGAATTCTGACTCTAATCTGTGAGTCTACCCCTAAATAAATAACCCTCTATTATCCTCAATTCTGAGCTAGTGTGGGATTTCTTTTAAGCATTCGTCTTCACATTGACTGCACCTTTTGAGGCTGTTTTACCAGTCTTTGGTGAGAACATCAAGGAGGTCAGGGCACACGGCAGGAAAGGCCCCTGAGAAGGAACACTCCCTCACCATTCAGCCAATACCTGAGCTCAGAGTGAGCAGGTCTGTGGAAGGTAAGAAGTAAGCCCAGGAAGCATGAAGGGTCAGCTGTTGCATAGTTATGGGCACGCCCTATAATCCTCATTCCCTGTGGGGACCAAGGCAGGAGAAACAGATCCTGGTTCCTCTGTCATAGGATGCCCCAAAAGAGAGACCCTACATGCCAAACCTAGGCACCTACTCCTGAGGGATGTTACCCCAGGAAGGACAGGGTTTGCAATGAAGAAAGCTAAAGCTATGTTAATCACAATTCATGGAGGCAGGAACCGCACATCTACAGGACAGTCTCTAAACACTTCCAAAATCTGTGTGTGCTTCTCCCGAAATAAGGCTCTACTGAGTAAAGAGCCGCTTGCTTATTCTAGGTGGCTTCTACGGGAGCATGTCAGGCAATGCAAGCATTTTCCTTGCCTGCTGATTTTATTATTTTTAAAATTACACATTTTACACCAGAAATTTATAACATCTGCTGACATTATCCCACACTATCTTAATGCAATGCCTTCAATTGGGAGGCTGATGTAGATTTACCCTAACTTCACAAAAACAGTAGATTCTATCTTGGGCTCCATGGTGTTCCTAGGAGTATAAATAGCATAAACAGGCTTGTCATGGAAAACTTTCTTTATAAAAATATTAAATGTTGCAGTGATGATGGCCCTGTCCAGCCTATGTATGAGAAGAAGCATTCTCTTATTATCCACAAATCTAATATGTGTTAAATGAACAGGAATTGCAAGGTATCACACTGTGCCTACACTCTGGAAGTAAGAGAGGCAGGAAGTGGTGTTGTGTTACCAACCCTCAAGGCCCACCCTTACTGAGCTACTTCCTCTAGCAAGGCTCTGCCTTCTAGAGACTCAACCACTTTCTCAGTCACAAGCCGGGACCAAGTGTTCAAATAAACACACCTATGGGGGAAATTTTGGATTCAGATAACAGTACATGTCCGGGGAAGGGTTGAATTTGACTGAGTCAAAAAGGAAAAAAAAACATGTATCTATATGCTCTATACAAATATAAAACATAGTGTACATATGCATATACAAGCATACTTGATTTAGCATGAGGGAGGGGTCAAAGAACTAGAGACAGATTGCAGGGATGAATGGGGCCAACGTTTTCTACATATTTATTTTTATTTATGTGTATGTGTTCTGTGTGAGTGTGTATCACCAAATGTGTGCAGTGATTTCAGAAGCCAGAAGAAGGCGTTAGATCCCCCTGGAGTTAGGCTTACAGCAATGATGGGCTGCCTGGCGTGGGATCTGGGAGCACAACCCAGTGGGTCCTCTGGAGAGCAATAGGCTCCTTAACTGCTGAGCCATCTCCCCAACTCCAACAACTTATATTCTTTTCCCCCTTTTACTGAAAATAGCTTCTTCTCACATGGTATTATATCCTGATTATAGTTTCCCCTCCCTGTACTCCTCCTGGTTCCTCCCCACCTTTCCTCCATCTGGATCCACTCCCCTTCTGTCTCTCATTAGAAAACAAACAGGCTTTTAAAGAATAATAATAAAGCAAAAACTCACACAACAAAATTGGACAAGAAAGAGGGGAAGAGCCCAAGAGAAGGCACAAAACAGGGTGTATTCGTTCCCAGAGCTCGCATAAACTCTAACACAAAGCATGTGGCTTGAGCAGCAAACATCAGTTCTTCTCCCAATGCTGCAGGCCCAAGGCCAAGTTACATCCTTCTGGATGTGGAGACTCTGCCCTGTGCTCTCTGAGCTGCTGGTAAGGACCACTACCACATTGGGGTTCCCTAATTTGTAAACCGTTGCTCCTACTCACCCCTCCATCTTCACGAGCATCTTCCTGTTGACTTCGGGTACACTGCCACCCCTGTTTCTTCCCCATCTTCACTAAACAGTTTTCTGGTGACTTTGTGTTTCCACCTGGAGTTAGTACTGTCGAGTTCTGGCCAATCCTCCTCCTCTATGGCCTCATCTTAACTTATTCCATCTAAATTAGCTTAGTTCTGAATAAGATCACATTCTAAGGTTCTGGGAACCAGGGCTTAGGTATATCTCCTGGAATACAATGCAACCCATAGCCTGGGTTTGGTGACGATTATAGGACCCAAAGAAAATGTGTGTTACAGATGACAATTGAGAGAACCCTTGTCTGTCTCAACTAGAATCTGAAGCTCTTGGGGTCCTCAATGATCCACAGAGAGATCAATCTGCCTACCACTGAGTATTCTTAGAAAGTCCTTAGCTTGTGATGACTGTGGGCCTGGGTGTTTTCTGTCTTGTGGCTGCAGAAACAGAAGAGAATAACAAAAATATATGGAGGAAAAGGGAAATGAGTGGAAAGCCCTGTGTTGACACAGCAGATGTGGGACCTCTTCAATCAAAACTTACCATTGCAGTTATATCTGTAAGACTCCATGAATATAGGGCATGATCTATACTTAAAACAACATGGAGGAAGTTCTCAATAAAAATCACTATAAACATTTCAAAAACACTCTATGCATATCGCAGTATAAAACTTAAAGTGAACTTATAACTTCTTTTCTATGATACCCTAGTAGCTAAACTGCTCAATAATACTGGATAGTTGGCTCCCACCATGGCTGCAGTTCCTAGTAAGCCAGCTGCCACTGCCCCCACTCCTAACAGGAGCCCTGCCTCCTCTTTCCTGTGTAATGTACGTGCTAGGCCTTCAGTTTTTGTCTGCAAGCCCATGTGCACAGTATGAACCGTACTGTTGTCTAGTTAATATACATTGTGCTGGGCAAGAAGATTTCATCATACTTCTCTAATCCATGCTCAGAGGGAGCTTTTATGTAAAGTAGCACACAGTATTAGGAAGTGCTCAGCTGAAAAAGAGCCAATTGGAATCAACTTCATGTCATGATCTGCGCAGCAGAAGATAAACATTAATCAGTCAAGGAGAAGTATGCTCATTATGGCAACTAATTGGTCTACACGGTCATGGCAAGAAGATGGGCACTTAGGTTGAACAGAGAAAAGAGAAGAGGCATCTGCTAATCCTGACACACCAGAGCAAAGCCAGAGCGATTGAACAAAAGAAGCATCAGCCTGGGTGTGCTGGCTTCTCAGTCCCATGTGATCTGGCTCTTCAAGGGTGGTACTCTGCTCTGGGCTCAAGCAGACTGGCTCAGCTGTCACTGTTGACAGCTCTGTCAACCACTGCAACAGAGGGCGTGATAGAGACAGTCAACTGCGGACCTGGCTCTGCAGACTTCACCCAGTAAGATCATAAAAACAAAGTGATCGTTTGTAACACTTGCCAGTTCACTGGAATCCCAGTAAACAGTTCCTGGTGTGTAGCCACAAAACTGAGTCACGAAATAGAAATTATATTACAGAAAAGGAGAAGGAGGAGCAGAGGAGGTGGTCAAGGTGGTGGTAGGGAGTGGGCAAGGTGCTGGTGGAAGTGGTGGGGATGGTGGTGGCTGTGGTAGTAAAGACCCATGGTTAGTAGTGGATATAGAGTAAAGATGGTGATGGTGGTGGAGGTAGTAGAAGAAATGGCGGTAGAAATGGTGGTGGTGGTGATGGTGGTCATGAGAATGGTGGTGGTGATGGTGGTAATGATAATGGTGGTGGTGACGGACGTGATAGAGATGATGTGGCAGTTATGATGGTGGTGGCTGTAATGGTGGTAGCGGTTGTGATGGTGGTGGGGATGGTGGTGGCTGTGGTAGTAAAGACCCATGGTTAGTAGTGGATATAGAGTAAAGATGGTGATGGTGGTGGAGGTAGTAGAAGAAATGGCGGTAGAAATGGTGGTGGTGGTGATGGTGGTCATGAGAATGATGGTGGTGATGGATGTGATAGAGATGGTGTGGCAGTTATGATGGTGGTGGTTGTAATGGTGGTGGTGATGATGTTGATGGACGTGATAGAGATGATGTGGTTATGATGGTGGTGGCTGTAATGGTGGCAGTGGTTATGATGGTGGTGGGGGTGGTGATGAAGGCAGTGATAGCCGTGGTTGGGATGAACTGGTAAGGGTGATGGTCAGAGTCGCAGGAAGCAGTGGTATAAGATACGGCAGTGAACCATGCCAGATGTTCTGGTTCTAAGAACTACGATCATCACCACACCTATAGCCATTGTCACAACATTTCACGGAGCCATTTATGATGTGTATGACTTTTCCGGATCTCCCTGGAACCATCTTATTGCAGACATGGAAGGCCACAAGTGTCATTGTTACAACCAGAATCTTGTGGCTTTTCCACTTCCCCAGATATAATTTGAAGGTGCTGTGTACTTGATCTTTGTTGGGTAATGTTGACTGCTTGAACTTTCTTGATGGTAAGACAGGAAAACTCCTAACCCTGGCCTTGGCACTCAGGCATGGAGATCCTGGAAGCTCAGGGCGTTACTGCTCCAGAGCTAACCTTGGCCAAACTGGGATGTGGGCTGTTGGGGAAATAATTTCCCGTGACGTTTCCTGGCAAACCAAGCAGACATGCGTTTTATAAAGTTACTTTAGAGCATTTACAAGACAATTCTTTCTTACTATTAGTGGTAACAAAATTTATCTCCTTCTCTGATCTATTTTATTCCTGTCTTTTATTACTGTATCTTAAAATCAGATCCCAAATTATGAGCCTAATCACAAGAGCTTGTTCTGCGATTTGCTTATAAAGACGCTCAGTCTCAAGTAACCTGACAGAAGACAGAAGCCCTATTTAAGAAAGGGCTTCTTAGAATCAGGTAAACTAGGCTGGTCATCCATGATTCAGGTGACCATCATTTTATTTATCCATGCATTATAAATCTGACCCATGGAAATTTAGATTCCAAAAACAGCCATAGAGTCTCCAGATTTTTACATCCTTACTTGTAGGAGTTAGGTATTCCATGAAGCTCTATGAATCATTCAAAGATAATTTTGAAGCCCACGTGCCTCTCTCTCTCTCTCTCTCTCTCTCTCTCTCTCTCTCTCTCTCTCTCTCTCTCTCTTCCCCGTCTCTGTATATGTGTGTGTATGTTTGTATGGATTCATACACACTTTTTTGTGTGTTTTGAGGCGGATGTTTTGAGCCTTGATTTCCCAACATGTCCTCTGTTCCATTCAACAAGGTGACTTGAGTGTGGCCAATTGGATGTATGAAGGTTGTCTGTTTGGAACTGAATGAGGAAGATAAACGCGAGGACTTTTTAGCTTCTCTCTTTACTTTTTTGGGTAAAGTTTGGGAGATGAGGACCATGAGAAGCTCAGAGTCTGACAGTGAAGTAAGCAAGACTGCTCCTGAACAAGAAGTGTTTACCCTGTTTCACCCCCAGCCGCTTGCTTGTGTCTGTCTTGGCTGTGTGATAGTGTGGGATAATCTTTTTGTATACTGTGAAGATGTCTTTCTGCCAAGGCATCTTCTGATTGGCTTAATAAAGAGCTGAATGGCCAATAGCTAGGCTGGAGAGGATAGGCAGAACTTCCCGGCAGAGATAGGAACTCTGGGAAGGAACGAAAGAGGTAGAAATTTGCCAACAAGAAGTAGAGCAAGTAGGATACACGGTACTGAGGAGAGGTAACAGACTCCCTGGCAGAATGTAGATTAATATAAACAGGTTAATTTAAGTTATAAGAGCTAGTTGGGAACAAACCTAAGCTAAAGCCAAGTTTTCATAAGTAATAAAAAGTCTCCATTGCATTATTTGGGAGCTGGAAGTCCACAAGAAAGTCTAACTACAGTGATGAGGTCAATCTTACTGCCGGAGGAACCCAGAGAACACAGGACAGCACAGACAAGTCTGATGGCAGTGATATCAGATCTTACTGCAGTAGGAACCCAGAGAACACAGGACAGCACAGATTCTGCCCCATCTTGCTTTACTTTCAGTCTGTTACCAGCTCTAAAGACCAACGGGAGGGAGTGTGTCTCTCCATGACACATGCTGGAAAACATAAATCAGTCCTGTCCTTTGCTTCCCTTGTCCCCCTCCGTGTTCTCCTAGTCCCCCTCCTCCTCCTTTACATCTTCCTCCCATCTTCTACTTCCTCATCTGTAGATGGAGCTACGGGCCGCTTTCCTCCTCCCAGCTCCTGGCCGCCTGGCTAGCTTATGCCCCAAAATAACGACATACAAACTGTATTCATTTAAACACTGCTTGGCCCATTAGCTCTAGCCCTTGCTGGCTAATTCTGATAAACTGTGTAGCACTAGTCTTACCGGGAAAGATTCAGCATGTCTGACCTGGCGGCTTGCTTCATCGCATCTGCCCCAGAGAGGAGAGGAAATGACATCTCTGACCTCACTTCCCTTCTTCCCAGCATTCTATTCTGTCTACTCCACCCACCTGAGGGCTAGCCTATCAAATGGGCCAAGGCAGTTTCTTTATTAGCCAATGACCTTCCTCCATCACTCATCATCTTCCTCCTTTTCCTGATTACCTTCTACTTCCTTTTTCTCATCTATCTTCTCCCTTCTCCTCTTTCTTTTCTTCTTCATTTCCTGTTCCTCTCCTCTCTCTTCCTTCCCTTTAAAGTCTCATTCCTACACTTGAGAAATCTCTCTGTGTCCTGGTGGGAGGTAGAAAAATCCAAACACCAATTCTTCATTTTCCCCATTCTTACCGGATCCTTCTGATTTGTTCACCTGTGATTGGAATTGGAGGCAGTGTATCAAGTGGGAAAGGCCAAGATTCCTGCCCAAGGCAATGGAGTGGTGACAATAGCCTCTGGGGCAGCAGGGACAACTTCTGAAGCTGTTCAGTCTGTTAATGCAAACTGTAGGGCATCCTCAGCAAGAGGGCAGTGGATGTATCTGCAGAGAATAGGATGGGTTTCACTCTGGACAGATTGCTGTTAGAAGACAGGGTGAGTCCGTGACTGTGTCTCAGTGACAGTTCATGGACAAGAGACAACAGGAAAATGGAGCTTTCTGACCGATGGAGTAGCAGTTTCTGTGTGACACAGGGAGAAACGTTTGGTGTTGGTCTATGATGAACCTCTGTGATGTCCAGATCACAGTGAGACCAGTGTGGATAAAATGGTTTTGCTGTAATAACCTGCAAGTTGGTAATGCCATTGAGGCCGAATCATGCCTGTTAGGCTTGCTTCTTGGGGTTTTGCCGTCTTTCCCAGGACTCAGTGATGACAGAATCCACAGTGTGAGCTGTGATGTGACCCCTTGGTGCTCTCACCCACCTCAGCCATGTTTCGCATTGTAATTCTGATTGTGTTTATTTTGCATCCAGGTCTTTCAGTGGGTTACCTGATACCTCACAGGTAATTATTTCCCTCCTTAAATGATCCAGAATAAACTAAGATCTTAGCCTCTTAAAAGGTTGTCAAACATGGCATTTCTTTGAGAGCAGAAGTTAATTTCTGTTATGTTCTTAATTGCTTTTTGTTATTCTAAATCTCTGCTCGTATGATTTTTGAAAACCATTGATCTTCACATGAGTGATGACTCCTGGGAGCATCCTGAGCACCATTAAGTCTGAGCTGGTGAGTCCTGAGTCTCCAAGGTTGTCCTATCACCCCACTGTGATCCTTTGGTGGATGCTACACCTCAGACAAGAAATAGGTGTCACCCTAAAAGGTAGTAGGCTTTCAACAGGGGCTCCTTCCAGCTTTCTCTGGCAAGTTCTTAGCCAGGTACAGTGGTTCCCACCTGGAAAGCCTGCATTTGGAAAGCCGAGACAGGAGCATTATGTGTTTGAAGTCAGCCTGGTCTATATAGCAACTATCAGATTGGACAAAACACTATATAAAAAACATGCAAACCCAATCACTAACAAAAGCAGTTCATGCAAAGCTAAAACTTGGGACTATAAGCTGCCATGGGCAAACCTGGGTCAGGATGTGATTTGGAATAACTCTCAGGGGAGAAAAGAACTCACAGGCCATTCAGTGTGTCTAGAACCTGAGAACAGATCATGTGTAAGGATAGAGCATCCAGGGGTCCAGGCTGTCGGCTTCCTGAAAAGAATAAAGCAAACACAGACAAGAACCCAAAGCTCGGAGAAAGATTCCTTGGAACAAGACAGATGAATCTCTTCTTTATCTGGAGATTGCAAAGGTCCTGAGGGTCAAATGCAGGAAACTTTTGGGCAGTGTCATTTTACAAATGGGAAAAGAAACTCAAGAGGCCAAGTCACGTGCTCATCACCCCACAGTGACCTTGGAGCATCAGTGACTGAGCTGCATGAATTGGGGAAGCATGACCTTCATTTGACCTTCAAAGCATGAACACAGATGGGAAGCTGGATACCTCCGGGTAACGTATGTGGAGAAAATATGTCTGCCTGGTGTGTGCCAACTTCATTGCTCCCTGGATCACTAGACCACGGAGTGAGGTCACTGAGTGTGAAGGACACAAAGCCAGGCTCAGGGGTAAAGACCAAATTCTCAGAAACAGAAATCCTTTTCAGTTTTAGGTTCCCTTCAAAATGCAGTAAACACATTGCAAAATTAACTTTTCCTCTGTCATCCAACGTGAGAGCATCAGCCAAGAGACAGACACATTCTGACCGAGAAGCCTCTAGACAAGGACGTGGCCAGATGAAAGATGACCTCCACTCAGCCTCCCAACCAGTCAAGGACAGAAAGTCATGGACCTGGCCAGGTCACCGTCCACCTTCTGCCTGTCCTCATGGCTTCCTCAGTGCAGATTTACAGTATGGTCTGTCACCCGCAACACCTTTGGTAAAAGTGCTCACCAGTTACTCAGGGCTTACTATGGGAGATGGGTTCTAATTGACTCAACCCATCTCCGAAATGCAACTCCTGAAGAAGGTGGTGTTATTCTTCTTATTTTACAGGGGAGGAGACCAGAGTGTGGAGATGCTAAGCCCCTTCCCCATTGTTCACACAGGCTTCCAGGAAGCTGAACCAGGCACCTACCCCAGACGTTCTGGCTGGCTCTAAACACTAAATCCCTTGAAGTGTGACATTTGGCAGAAATAAATTTGGCAACCATGAAGACAATATTTCGTCTTCATAACCCACTTTGACTTAGCTTCCTCTTCCTGGGATTGGTACAATCCTATGGGGATTCTTTAATCCATCTGGGTTCTCTGGATGCACACTCAATGTTTCTAGGACACTTGGAAGCCCATTGACTGCGCAGTGAGAGACAGACAAAGGAAGACACAGTTTCGGCTTTGCTCATTGATGATGGGAGTGATGCTGGCTTTTCTTCCTGAACGTTCAGTACTCCTCTGGCTCTCTGATATTTCCTTGGCTCCATTTATCTAATTCACTCATGGAGAAGAAAATATTAAAAACAAAAAAAAAACCCAGCACATGAAGTCTCCCACCTACGTTGTCAGCCACCAGCAATGAACTTCCTCAATCAGATGTAACACTCCTTTTATGATTAATTATCCTTATTTAGTATGCTTAAGGGGAAAAAGAACCAAACAAAAATATTAAAGTTGGAGGTAGCACAAGCTAATTTGATAATATTGCCATGACGACCGAGTGAGTGAATACACGCCACTTCCCTTGAAATATTTTTTCCTGTCAGAATTTATGTCTTTCCTAAGCGGGGGTGTTTTTCTTCATGCACTGTGTGGATGTAATGGGTAAATGTTAGCTTTGTGTCCTCTTTGGGCCCATTAGAAATTATAGGCCACAGAAATCTACAAACCAAAGGTTGACTACAATCAGGGCTAAAGGGTATTTGACGAATCAGAAGAAAATGGCAAATTACTTGTAAGATAAAACATGGGCACTGGCATCGTCACACCGAACTTTAGGAGAAGACACATCATCCTGGAGGAGTGAGGGGTTTGTCTCCACTGGCTGTTATCTCTAAGGACCTGAGCCACCAACCTGCTTTTTCAGTGCCTCTGGGGTCACTGAAGTAGAGCCAAACCATGAAGGACCCCTGGAAAGAACTGGCCCTGGCAGGTTTGGGCAACAGTGACCCCAGGGTGCAAGCTATTTGCAAGGCTCTCTGCAGCCCAGACCTGGGAGGAGCTGAGGCAGGCTGTCTGCCAGCAGAGGGGGGTCAGTTTAAAAGGGGAGCATACAAATAAGGGGTGGGGGTGGGGTGGCGCTCAGTGTGACTTTGGAAGGCATCCTCTCTACCCCCAGTAGGAAAACGGTTGCCGGAACTGGTATTCTTGCAATTTAGAAGCCTAGTAGTCCCTTGGCTTTCATTTTTTGCTTCTTTGCAGAGGTAGGCACAGACTCTAGCTGCTGCCCAGATTCCCCCAGGCTCAGGGGCGGGACAGTTTTCCTTGGTAAGGAAGTTGTTTTCCTGTAAAGCCATTTTGGCCCAAGGTGAGGAGTTTTCACTTGGATGTCAGTGGGGCCCTTCTGATGTTTATAAATGGAGCAATGTACAGTTGGAACAGTTATTTTAGGTTAAAAATGTCAATTTCTTCATGCAATCAGGCACTATGTGTTTGAGATAATTTTTTTCTAAGGCTTCCCGGTGCACAGAAGCCCCCCACTTTGCTTCACAAGGTCCTCAAGTTGAGTTTTGATCATGACAGCTCTCTGATTTCTGGAGTGCCCTGGATGGAGGCCCACTGGAAATAACCAGGAAAGATGGACTAGAACTTTCTGCTTCACACACAGGGCGGAGGAGGGACAGACCTTTTCCAGGCAGAGCATCAGCTGGCAGCGGAGACTGGCTCACATAGCGCTTCTCTCCTGAATTGGAGCACCTTTTCAGGAGTCCCCACACCTGGGCTGTGCCTCAACCACGTGCAAGGAGGTCTCCAGCTCCAATTCTGTCTGCCCCCAGGCTTTCATGGTTACTGCCCTGTCCAGGTGGACAGGTTGCCCAGGGTCTCTCCCTGAATCAATCCTTTCTGTGACTGCTCAGCCCTTCTGAATGCCTGACGTTATTCCCCGATCGAAACTCCTGTTTTCCCGTGCATTTCCTTTCCAAGCTGTTCAATGTGATCCTCAACCAAAGTCTCACCGCCTGGAAACTCGACAGATTTCAGCACAGGGCTCAGGAGCACCCATGGGATCCAGGTTCCCCATAGGAAGATGCCAAGGAAACCCCCATTGTTAGAATTCTAGGCTTCTTGCTGGGCTGGGCGGTGGTGGCAGCAGCGCTTACCTTTAATCCCAGCACTTGGGAGGCAGAGGCAGGTGGATCTCTGAGTTCAAGGCCAGTCTGCTCATTTCCAGGTTGGGCAGAAGCCCTATCTCGAAAAACAAACAAACAAACAACAACAAAAGAATTCCAGGCTTCTTACACCCGTAAACTCATTTCCTAAACCTAAGTGTCTATTTTCAGGTAGATAAAAAGAGAAGTTTTTGGAAGACCCTCAGAGAGGACCTTTCCTCTGATGATGAAGACCCCAGAACCAGGACACTCCGAGACCAAACCACAGGATGCAATTAGCAAGAGGTTTATTGAGTAGACACAGGTACCTGCGGGAGGCAAGATCTCTTGGAAGACTTGCACGCCTGCCAACTGGAGGGAGGGCTTTTTATAGGGAAGAGCAAAAAGCAAGTTTACAGAAGCAAAAGCGTGGTTATCGGAATGAGGCGGGGGCATGAATGGTTTCCTCTCTCAGCATGGATGTCTGGCAACAGTCATCCTGTTCCTATCTTATAGATATCCTGTTTTGCAGTCAACCTGCTTTGTTGATGTCCTATCTTATCGATATCCTGCCTTGCAGTCTTCCTATCTCATAGACATCCTGCTCTCTCAAGCACATGGGATGTTCTTACGGGAGCAGGCTGGCTGCTGATCTGGAGAATTTTTTTTTAAGCAAACAGGACGTTCCCCCTGGAGCATGCTAGCTGCGGGTTTTGAGGAGGGGGTCTTTCAGTTTTCATCCTTGTTTCCCAACCCATTTGTATGTTATGAGGGCTATTATATTTTCCATTATCTTCTTTTTTACATTAAATAATTTTATTTTCATAAGATCAGTCAATATTGTAGCAGGCAGCACTAAGAGGACTTGGTGGGGTGTATGAAGGTGGAGGGGACTTGGGAGAAATGGGGGGGCGAGTTGGGATACAACAAATGTATACACGTGTGAAATCATCAATGAATAAATAAAAAAAAATCTACAATTTTCCACATACTTTTCCCCCCTCAAGCTTCAGCACTTGGTTTTGCTCATGCTACAGTGCAACATTAGATACAACTGTGTGTCACTCTTGACTTTCTGGGCATCATAATTTTTCTTCACAGAGTCTCTTGACAGGGATCACTGCCATTTACTGGTGACTTAACTCCTATTTTATACTATCATCCCTGGGTAAACACAAAATTCTGCAGCCGTTCAAGGGCAGGTGTGAAGTGGCACAGTGCTTGCGTGTAACCCGTGCATACCCTAGACATCCACGGCTTCGCCTGATCACGTCTACCCAGGGTGCAATTGGACTGCTTCATTTTTTGTTAACCTGACATAAGCTAGAACCATCTGGGGAAAGAGAACCTTAATGGAGGGGTGGCCTCCATCAGAGGGAGGCGAGGCCACAGAGTGTTTTCCTACTCCGTGTTCTGTGTGGGAGGGCCCCGCCTCCTTCCCCGCCCCCTCCCCGCCCCGCCCACTGTGGGCGGTGTCACCCCTGAGCAGCTGGTGCTGGGTTCTATAAGGGAGCTGGCTCAGCAAGCCATGAGGGGCAAGCTAGCAAGCAGTTCCTCATTGGTTTCTGCTTCTGTTCCTTCCTGGAGTTCTGACCTCTTCTCTCAGTGAGGGACTGTAATCTGTCAGGTAAAATAAACCCTTTCTTCCCCAGGTTGCTTTTGGTCATGATGGCTATCACAGTAACAGAAAGCAAACTTAGGTCAGTGATGTAAATAGTCATTGCTGTATTGTTTAGGGGAAAACATTTGTGTGCCTTACGTTTTTCACTGACTGATCTTTTGACTGGGTGTTGGCTGCATCTCTTGAGTGGGGGCTGCACCAGACACAGCCCATCAGTAATGTTCACCAGTTCAGTTACTCCGCCCAACAGCCCACAGCCTATGTGTGAGTGTTCTTCTTCTCTAAGAAGACAGTCTGGCCGCTTCCCCAGGAGTCACGGCTGACATGTTCTGAAGTGGGGGTTCACGTCTGGATCTGCCTACCTTCAGTGTTTGCTCTTCGCGGTGCTCTCAGTGGTCAAACACTGAGCATTGCCTACTTTGCAGCCATTTTACCTTGCTAAGCATTTACATTCCAGAATCACATGCGGGGTCATACCCTTCATGTTCCAGATAATTCTGAGGTAGATTGAAGGAAAACACAGAAATTTTGTGTCTGTGTACACATGTGCAATTGTCTCTCTCTCTCTCTCTCTCTCTCTCTCTCTCTCTCTCTGGGTGTGGGTGTGTGTGTGTTTACACAGGTAAGTCCTTTCTTGCCCTGCCAATGATAACAGTGGGAATACTCCTGAGGAAAAAGGGGTTTTTTCCTCTCCCTGGGTCAGTAAGGATAGACCAAATTTCACTACAGTAACAACCACTACCACCATCACCACTCCCCTCACCCGCCTCCACCCCCAAATCCCAGGAACATGCTGTAACAATGTGTCTCTCTTGCCTAAGCTGTGTATTTACAATGGCTACTTTAGGACCTTCAGTCCCTGTTATTTATGGAAATCTTCCCATGGCTTTTAAGGCACTCATGAGAACCTCATGAGGTGTGACTGATGTCATGGCCCTTGTTGGATGGTGTGTACTTGAACTCTGCATGTTGCTTGTATAATCCTAACTATGCTCAGGTTTTTTGTTTTGCTGCTCTTCTGTTGTGTGGAGTTCTCTGGTCCAGTGAACTAGAGGAACTCTGTATCCACTCTTCTAAATGTTCGTATGTCTGGAGAAGAGAGAGATCAGTTGTAGAAGGTTTCCTTCCCTCCCCCTTGAACAGGTTGACAAATAAACAATGCATGGTGCATATATGTATACAGACACAGATATCTAAACAATGCATGGTGCATATATGTATAGGACACAGATATCTAAACAATGCATGGTGCATATATGTATACAGACACAGATATCTAAACAATGCATGGTGCATATATGTATACAGACACAGATATCTAAACAATGCATGGTGCATATATGTATACAGACACAGATATCTAAACAACACATGGTGCATATATGTATACAGACACAGATATCTAAACAATGCATGGTGCATATATGTATACAGACACAGATATCTAAACAATGCATGGTGCATATATGTATAGGACACAGATATCTAAACAACACATGGTGCATATATGTATAAAGACACAGATATCTAAACAATGCATGGTGCATATATGTATAGGACACAGATATCTAAACAATGCATGGTGCATATATGTATAGGACACAGATATCTAAACAATGCAGGGTGCGTATATGTATACAGACACAGATATCTAAACAATGCATGGTACATATACGTACACAGACACAGATATCTAAACAATGCATGGTACATATACGTATACAGACACAGATATCTAACAAGGTCAGAAACATAGGCTCAAAGAATACTCCACTGAGATGGGTATTTGATCATCACTTGAAATGTTTATGACTGTTTCTGTTATTATCTCTTCTTATGCTTCTATTTCTCTGTGAGGTAGAACTTCCTTTGCTGAATATAATTATTTAAAATTGCATTAATGTGTTAACGAATGGTGGATCAAAGACAAAACGATGCAGGCACATGTAAGGTGGTCCGGGACCATGTACAGCAGGGGTAAGGATGATTCACAACCGTGTGCTGCAAGCCCATGCAAGGGTGGTCTGGGACCATGTACAGCAGGGGTAAGGATGATTCACAACCGTGTGCTGCAAGCCCATGCAAGGGTGGTCTGGGACCATGTACAGCAGGGGTAAGGATGATTCACAACCGTGTGCTGCAAGCCCATGCAAGGGTGGTCTGGGGCCATGTACAGCAGGGGTAAGGATGATCCATGTTTTGGATTCAGTTTTGTATTATGTGCTGCATACTTCATGGCTCCAGGGACTTGAACCTCACTGGGGGAAATGCGGGAACGAAGAAAAGACAAATACAAAGACACACAGACAGAAGGTCATGAGTAGGGTGGATTGGATCTTTGAGGAAGAAGGTGCAGCACCCTGGAAACTCAGCATGTTTATAACAGAATTGAACAGAGAGCCGAGGTTATTGCATACAGCTGAGCTGTAGAAGAAGGCAGGGTTTTACACTCAGATAGACAAGGAGGCGAAGGTTTGTGGGGTGCAGCTGGATCTAGGAGGCAGGTTTAGCTAATCTCAGTGGGAGCTGTCTCTGTGCGGGAGCAGCCTTCAGGCCAATACTGTCTCAGAATGAGAAGCCTAGGGTAGTCATTTTCTGAGCACACTGTTGGCATCTGCACTCAGGCCCCTGGGAAGATTTTGCCATCTCTCTGAGCCTCATTCTGGGAGATTTGCCATTTTCGCGTCCTCCTGAGGCTATGGAATCCTTGCTGTGGTCATGGCCAGGTCAACAGCGTACACACACACACAGTTCCCTCACTCCCTGCACACACCTTTTCTTGCAATAATGTACTGGGCAGCCTTGTTCCTTCACCTCCATGAGCTATGAACACACACTCCTTTCCATAAACCACTTCTCCCGACCCCAGAATTCACTTTGACACCCATTCCCCACCCCGTATCAGGCTACATATACTCCCATCTCTGGACTATGGTACAAGTTTCTCTGCCCTTGATAACAATGAGGTTTAGACAGTGTTTATTCAAGTGTATCCAGTGTGCAGACTAGCAGGGTTTATCCAGCCACTGACCTGGGTGCCATGCATAGTCAAGCAAAACTGTGTCATTCTCCAGTCACCTTTTAGGGAGAATCCCCTGTTTACAGTTTCATGCCTACAAGTAATTGGCTGTGTATATGTTTACAATCAGATGCATAGTGGAAAGGAGCATGCACAATAGAGAGCCACTCAGACCACACCCCGTAGTAACAGCCTGACTTCCCTTGGATGGAGAAACAGAGTCTGGGTTCCAGGCTGCATCTCCTGTGACCACGATTATTCTCGACAGCGTACTCTTTACTCTGTACCATCGCTTTGTTCAGAGTGAATAAATGTCTCGATTGTTTTGCGATTCTGTGTGAGCCCTCGTTTTTTAATTCTTTGGGTTGCAGACCAAGTGCCTGAAAACACCTGGCCCAGACCAGCAGAAACAAACTTTGTCTAGGAGCAAGTTCTGGCCCATTTTCTATAACAAGAAGAAAACTTGCTAATGTCATTTACCATTTAAAAATTGTATCATGCTATTAGACTAATATAGTTCATTTTGCTGTCTTGCAATACATGTATAAATAATTTCCTTCTGCTTAATTGAATAGGCACTCCATAATCCAAACGGAAGGCTGAGACTGAACAACTGGGTAGTATTAATTCATGCCTAACCAATTTGCTTGAGTTTGGGTCTTTTGCCAGAAAATTTATGATATAATTTAATCAAAAGCAATGTATGTCCTTTCTGTGTTTTATTGTCCAATTCTATACATGTAGAATATGTGTCCAGGCATAGAGGTGTAACTGCAAGAACACAAGTTAAGCATGTTTCAATTTCTTTATGAGCATAAAGGATCCTTCAATGCAGTATAAAGTATGTGGCATGTTCATGTGTTTGTGTATGTGGGAACGTGTGTTTTAATTTAGAAATACCTGAAAAAAGACACAAGAAGATTAGACTCACCAGGGAGAATAACCTTTGCTGTGATTGAAATGGTAGCAGAGTTGAGACTGGGGGATGGCGGTCAAGGGAGACAGGTCTCTGTGGGTTGCGTTTCTTCATATGTTAGCGCCTGCATCTGTCAGGGGACTGTGTTCCATAGGAGCTTTCCCTTGTTTTATATCAGTGTGTCCTGGTAGCAGTCACAGCAGCGACCTGTTGATTCTGGATGGCCAAGGGCTGCTGGCTGGCAGCAGAGGCTTTAGGGTGACTTAACTCTAGACAGAATTGTTTCCAATGTCCACCTAAGGAGGCCCTCAGCAAAGCAAACATTGATTTTGGAGGAATGCTCTTTTTTTCTCTATTTGATGGTTGCCAGGAGCCTCTAAATAGGATCCCTATTTTTCTTTCCTATTAATATTAACCCCTTTAGAGGCCCATGATGAAGTACAAGTCAGTCAGACTTGTAGGATGTTATAGGAGCCAGTGCCTCCCGTCAAGAGCAGTTCGCAGGAAGGACTCCGCAAGTGACTGAACATGAACTCCATCCTTGGAGGGAGCTCTCAGTGCCTGGGTGGCCTCTAGTTTGCTGCTGGTTCCCTGGGCTCCTCCTGCCTCAACGGGCCAGCTCCCAGGACTATAAATCATATAGATGTGAACCCCATCCTGAAGTAACCAGTTTGCTTTATTTATTTGGAAAATGTCAGTAACTGCTCTCTCAGTGGCTAGGCTGTTGAAGCCGCCATCACTGAGGCAGTCTCGGGAATGTTTAGTCTTAACACTGTGTGGTTTCTTTCAGTGGCTCCCAAACTACATTTGGAAGAGAGACATGCTGGTACCAAAGCGTGGTGGATTCACTTCCAGGTAACCTGGGGTGCCTCGGAACGCCTTCGGTTCTGAGGGTGGCGTGAAGTGGAACCTCTCCCTAAACAAGCCAGACCCACACAGTCATAAACAAGAACACACACACACACACACACACACAGACACACACACACACCTTGGTGTTCTGGGGTGGAATCCGCAGGAATTTTAGCCAGGGTGATTTTTAATCTTTTTAATGTAGTTGTGGTCGTTCATGTAAATCTCTTTTCTGAAACACACATATTCCATTTCCTCCTGGTGTGTTACATGTCTTAAAATGTGTATTTGAATAAAATAAAACGAATGCTTAAAAATGAATAAAATCATTCATTGGGAGCAATGATGTGAGTTTGTGCTTGGGACTCCTAAGCCAAAATGTCAGAAAAGACCACATTCTTCTTTGTAATTTGCCAAGCAACCTTTTGCTGGAGAGCCAGTAATGGGGGAGACTGTGGGCGTCAAGGGCTTCACTCTGTTAGGAAATGGCAGCGGTGCACGGCTTCTTCCTGGAGTTAGTAGACAAGGGACATTTTTACAGCCCTTTTTAAAGGTAGTAACAAAAGGCAGGGTTGGCATAACATACGCAGGGAAGTGTAGTTTCTTTTTAATTTCATGTGGATGCAGAGGGATGCATTCCTCGTCTGGGGCCAGACTAAACCAGACACGTCGCTTAAGGACTCTGGTGGTTCACTGTGCTGGAAAGGGTCTGCAGAAGACCTTGCCGTTAACTTTCATGGTCAAGGAGAAAGGCTAGCAGGACAACATCCCTGCCTCTGTCTTTCTCCTCTACCCACTCCTCTGCCCTCTTATCACCTGCTGGTTTGAATTTTCTTGATGGAGTATGCTCTTGTCTCTGTATATATAGTGGGATCTCTTGTGAAAAGCACATCGGCCTCAAAGGCTGTCCTGGAAACCAAGAGCAGAATAGGGTAGTTGTGGAGCTGATCACTGTACAGTGGATTGTTTGTGACGCTAATTGTCTGAAGGAACAGGGTAGACAAGGTTTAGAGAAAAGGAGACTTTTAGTGAAGGTCTAAGAGCCGCCAAGGGCCAAAGCAGTAGGCACAGGCCAGAACAATGGTTTCTGTCCCGATTAAGGGTCATTTTGCTTCCTGTCTGACCCAGGAAGGGCCACGTGCAGCCACATTGCCTCCAGGATAGATATGAGTGATGGCTAACACCAAGTTGTAACTAGTTTCAACCGTTAGGAAATACACATTTCTTTTTTTTTCATCTTTTTTGTTAGTTTGTTTTGTAATTTGATTGCATTGTTCCCTATGACAATTGCTCTTAATGGACCTGGCATAGTAAAGCCGAAATGATTGACACCTTTGGTGTCTTTGAGGGCAGCACATGGCTGCTGAGTGTTCTCTGGAATGACCCTTTGGCTTTTCTGGTGCCTGTCTATGGTTTTATCATAAGATTCAGCTTCCCAAATCCTTCGAGTGCTGAGCGGATCCTGAATGAGCTCCATAGAAGGGGAAACAGGTCTTGGAAGACAAAGAACACAAAAGATGATCCTGGTCAGATGAGGTCTGATGGTGAACACATGCCTTTCCCCTTGACTTTTGAACGATATTTTCATGGAGAACAGGATTCTAGGATTTTTTTCCTGTTCCTTTTTTACATTCTTCTTTCAAAACTAGACACTTACCTCCACTCTCTCCTGCTAGTGAGGTTTACGAGGAAGCGCAGGGGTCTGATCCTAACTTTGCTGTTGCCTCTTTCAGGAGCTTCTTAGTCTTTGAACTTTGGTCCTAACGTTCCTAGGTGTGGTAGTTTTGTAACACCCATCCTCTCTGAGGTTCCCACGTCTGTGGGCCACTGTCTAATATCCGTGTGAGCATTTCCACAATCATCGTTTGTGGTGCTTCTCTTTTTCCCCTCTCTCTTCTCATTTGTATAGGTTGACACTTTCCATTGCCATCCAGCACTTCTTAGGGGTTTCACTTGTTCCCCACAGTTTCTTCTCATTGTGTTATGTTTTAAGTGTCTACTGAGGTACCCTAAAGCTCAGAGATTCTCTCCTCAGCTATTTTCAGGTGTTTATATGCCCACCAAAGCCATTCTTCATTTTACTACAGTGTTCTTAAGAGCTAAGATTTCACATTAGTTCAGTCTTAGAATTTTCATCTTGGTGCTTAAATTTCACATTGACTTACCTGAAAGAGCCCTTGAGAGTCAGTTATTTCAAACCCTAGGTCTAACTCCATCATTGTTGACATATTTGTGTCTGGCTCTCCTGTTGCTTTGTTCCTGGCTTGTAGGTTCACTCACACACACACACACACACACACACACACACACACACACACACACCAATGATTTGATAGCTAACGTAATGGGTTGGTAACAGCTGCTATAAAATCACATTTAGTGATGTGGTGGTCAGATGGTAGAATGGGGAACTCTACGGTTTTGTCTGTGTCTTTTCATAGCCCGCACCTCTTGACTATAAACTTCTGACCTGAGGTCAGTAAGTGGACCAGGATGACCAGGACCAGCTGTGGCTAATGTTTCCTTTCTCTGGATCAGATACAGTTTGATAAAACCACAGAAGGACAGGCCGCTGTTGAGAACCTTCTACTGCGGCTGACTTTGTTAAGAGGGGAACGCTCTATGGCATGTAGAGATTTTTCCTCTTCGCTTCATCCTGATGACAAAAAATAGGGGAGCTTCATCTACTGTTCACTGTGAAAATTTGGTATATTTCTCAGAAGAAAAATTCCCAGCCAGATGTGGTAGTCCAAACCACTAATTCTAGCATGCAGGGAGGCAGAAGCAGTAGTATTGGAAACTCAACTTTATCCTTGACTACTACCTTAAAGACATACCCAGACTACAGCAGACTCTATCTCAAAAAAATACAAAGAAATAAAATACGTGCCAAGCATGTGAGCCCCCCATGTCTGATCCCCATAAATTTTCTGACCCTGTACTACACCTCCATGAAGTCGTCCATGAGAGCTCTGTATCTTTGCCCAGCATTGGTCACGTGGAGGTTTGTGCCCTGTTTGGTTGTGACATTCTTGTGTCTTCTCTCACTTTCATTTTAGGGCACAGTAGCTTGTCTTTTAATCTCACTTCTCTTATAGATCTTTTAGTTTCTTTGTGTTTTTCCTTGGTGATAAAGTAACTTCCAAGCTGGAACCTGAAGTCAGAAGCTATGGGTACCCCCTTCTAACCACAGTGCTCATTTTCCTGATTCCCGACCTTCTCTTCTTGAGGAGCGATTTTTTTGTCTGCAGCTTCCGACAACAGAAATTATTTCCCAAATCCTGATGTGTGTGGTTGATGAATGATTACAGAGAAGTCAAAATAACAACAAAAACAACAGCAGCAAACTGCATGAATTCTACTGGAGAAATACCAAAGGAGGGAAAGAAAGATTTAATTCAATTAGATAAACCGAGGACAGATGCTTTCTTCAATACATGTGGGCACACTCTGAGCTTCTTCTCTTTTGTTTGGGGACTTTGGCTGACACAGAACGGCTAACAAACACATCAGAGTGCACCATTTCTAATGTGCTTTTCCTCCACTGCTCTGCACACAGTGTAATGAACTGTTTGATGCTTATGACTGTGGGTGCGGCGAACTTCTCGACCAGCGAGGAAGAACAACCACCACACGAGGATTCTTCTCAGATCACGCTTTATTGGAGTGCCTCTTGGTTGAGGGAGAGCAGGAAGCGAGGGGCCCCGAGAGCACTAAGGCGGCTGCTTATATAGGGAGTAGGCACACGGGTGGCTCTGTGATTGGTTGCCACCATCATCTGTCACCAGACTGCATCTGGATAGGTCCAAGAGCCCTTATCCACCACGCATGCGGGAAGCAGGGGACATGCAGCTCCCAACGGGACAGGATGTCAGTGCCATCTTGTAATGGCGATTCTGTCCGGCTCCCTGCATGTGGGCAGTCAGCCAGAAATCACTGCAGTCTGTTCTCTGTGTTGAGATGACCCTGTCCTACACACGATGCTCGGATGGAGCGTTATTTAGACACAAAGTGTGGAGCACATTGAAATGACAAGCATTGTATCCCAGATCTACCCGATCTCATCGCTCACAGACCTGTTTCAGTCTCGTTTAAGGAAGTAGAGTATTTCATATATACGTGATTGCTGTATGAGCCTTCCAGATGTTAGCTCCTTTTTCATGTTCCAAAAGTTGTGAGCAGTTGGTTTTTTTGGCATGTTATGTGCTCATGTATCACTGGCCCCCTGTCTCATATACAGAGAGACAACATTTACAGACACACGATTTAATCATTGTTTTTAAAGTTTTAATAGCACTTGAAGTTTCATTGCATCTATAGGAGCATTTCTTTGAAGCACTTATCTAGAGAGAGGCAACTAACTAGTTGTCTTCAGCTCTATCAATTCCTGTCAAGTTTTAAAAGGGTTGTATGGGTTTTGAGTTGCACAAATAATCCCATTGCTGTAGTTGTTGCTTTATAATTTGTCACTGTAGTGAACTGAAGCCATCAACTTAAAAAGAGGAAAGGTTGATTTTATCTCATGGTCTTGTGGCTTTTGGTAGGACAGTACCTCATGGTAGAAGTGTGTATTTGAAGAGACTGTTCAAATGGTGATGTCTGGAAGCAAAGGCAAGAGAAGACAAGCCAAGGCTCCAGTCTCTCCTTGAAAGAGATGGTCTCAATAACGTAACTCCTTCCACCCAGGTTCCTACTTCCTAAAGCCTCTCCCTTCCCATGGGCCTCAATTGAGAGCTAACCCCCCATGGGCCACAGTTGAGAGCTAACCCCCCATGGGTCACAGTTGAGAGATAACCCCCCATGGGTCACAGTTGAGAGCTAACCCCCCATGGGCCACAGTTGAGAGCTAACCCTTCATCACATGAGCCTGGAGGCAGTAAAGATCCAAACTGTAACAGAAATTTTAAATCTTCCTGAGCCGATGGCCATACAATAGAAACTAATTTTTTTTTTTAGTCTTGTATTTCTTATTGCTAAAGACACAACATCTTTACTTGATTTGCTGGCCATGTGCAGTGGCTTAAATAAGAATGGCCCCCATAGGCCTATTTGAATACTTGGTCCCCACTTGGTAGAACTATTTAGGGAGGATTAAAAGGTGTGGCCTTGTTGTAAGAGGTGTGTCATGGCGCAGGTGTGTGGGTTTACATGGGTCCATGAAATGAAGACTCAGAGACACTTGAGAATGAACTTAGCCTTAGCAGCCGCAGGGATCCCCAGGCTCAGAGGATTGAAGCACTTTCCCTTATTCCATGGCATCTTTATTTTTCCCTGTATTTACATGTCGGCCAACCTGGATGAAGCTTCCAAAAAACACAATGCCAAGTGGAAATACCTGATTCAGAAGGTACTGTGGCTTTCTGGGTCTCCCTCTAACCAAGTTTTGCATAGGCTTTGTATCCATGGGAAACTCACAGACAAGATTCACACAGGACAACAAAAGGTATCTGTAACATCAAGGATGGAAATTACTGGATTACGTCTGGGTGCTAACTCTGGAATTAGGCCAGGTATAGCTCAGCAGGTATGGCTAGCAAAGCTTGCTTGCTAACCCTCTGGAGCCAGACTGGCAGGAAATTCTACCACAGAGATATGTCACTAGAGGCCAGCTTAGGGTTTCAAAAGCCCCCCACCAGCTCCAGTTAGCCCTCTCTCTGCCTTGTGTCTTGCAATGAGTCATTGGTCTGGTCCAAGGCCTCTGGCCACACCGTCCTCATTGGACCCTCCCCCAAACTCCTCTCTGCTCTCCTACTGTTGGCCCAGTCATGGAGATTCTGCGTGGCTATTGTTTGGCAATATTAAAGGACCCGTCGCTTCGTGTGCTCCAAAAGGTCATAGATGGGGTAGATGCTAGGGTGGGCCAACCCAAGACCCAAGATGTGGATCTGTGTGGTAGCTGAGCTGGTCAATCTGGGCTGCTGACACTGCCCCCTTCAGGCAAAATGTGGAACCAGTTCTCCTAGGCCCACGCTGTAGGGGCCAGCTCTTCCACACCCAGGGTGAGTGGTAGGACCATCTCTCTGGAATTCAGGGGGCCAGCTTTCCCCTGAGGGGCAGGGCCAGCTCTCCCAAGGCCAGTGAAGGCTGGGTCAGTGCAGCAAGGCCCTCGGACTTCAGCACACATGATTTCTACGAACCTCTGTGATAACACAGGTCAAGGGCATCAACCCAGACCCCAGCTGCAGCAGGACCACGGACCCAGGCATGGCCCTTAGCGGCAGCAGCTCAGGGCCAGATTTCACAATGGCCCTAGTGTCAGCACAGGCCACACAGATCAGTATGGCCCCAGAGGCACCCTGCTCTTAGACACCAACATGGTCTCAGGTGGCTGGCCAGATCCCAGACATCTCTATAGCCCTAGATGGTTATACAGATGGCCACTAACTCAGACCCTGGCTGCTGCAAGGCCAGGACTCAGACATGGCCCTAAGCAGTAGCTAGGGTCTTGATGTCACCGTGGTATCTTGTTAGCAGCACAGGTCACCCAAATCACTTGAGCCCTGGAGGCAACATGGTCCTCAGTCGCCAACATGGTCTCAGGTGGCTGGCCAAACTCCTGCCATCAGCATGGCCCTTGGTGGTAACAGGAGTCATGGACACCAGCTCAGACCCTGGCTGCTGTAAGACCACAGAGCCAGACACGAATGGCTCTCAGCAGCAGCCCTGGTCTGGACAACATCAGGAGACCTTGCGACAGCACAGTCACTCAGACTGGCATGACTCTGGTGGTAGCATGGCTGCTGGACACCAATATGACCACGGGTTGTGGCCTCAGATGTCCGTGTGGCCTTTGACAGCAACCTGGGCCACAGATATCAACATAGACCCTGGCTGCCGCAGGACCATGGACTCAGACACGGTCCTTGGCAGTAGCCCAGGTTTAGATTTCACCAGTCCAAGTGGCAGCAGGCCCATCAGTTCAGCGTGGCCCCTTTGGCAATGTGTCCCTCCGACACCAGCATGGCCCCAGGGGGCAACCAAGACCCTTGGTATCAGCATGGCCTTGAATGGTACAAGAAGCCACGGACATCAACACAGACCCTGGCTATGTTAAGGTCACAGACCCAGACATGGTTCTCAACTCTAGCCCAGGCCTGGACCCCACCATAGTGCCTTGTGGCACTAGAGGCCATTCAGGTCATATTAATTTTCTAATCATCCATATCATTACATAGGTAATACAGTATAGCTCCTCTGCGTCTTTCAATAGCATTTGAATTTTCTCTTAAAAACAATTAAGAATTTGTGTTAGGTTTTGTATTGGCTATGGTAGTTATGCTAGCTGCTGTAACAAACAGTTCCCAGAGCTTTCTCATTCATCTCTCAGGACAGTATGGATAGGTGGGTCTCTTCTGATTCACTGAGTCATTGTGGGAACCCAAATGAAAGCTCTACCTACCACCACCCACGGGAGACTCTGGGTCTTGTCATTCGGTGGGTGTGGTGTTGGTGTCAACTGTCAACTTGACAAGATCTAGGCAAGCCTTCAGGTGCTCCCATGAGGGGTCATGTAGATTAAGTTAACGTCCGGACACATTTGTGAGGACTATAGGTTAGCTTAACCTCTGAAAACATTGTGAGGACTATAGGTTAGCTTAACCTCTGGGAACATGTGAGGACTCTCTAGGTCAGGTTAACCTCTGGGCACATTGTGAGGACTCTCTAGGTCAGGTTAACCTCTGGGCACATTGTGTGGACTATCTAGGTTATGTTAACCTCTGGACACATTTATGAGTGACTCTCTAGGTTAGCTTAACCTCTGGGCACCTTTATGAAGGACTGTCTAGGTTACATTAACCTCTGGGCATATTTGTGAAGACTCTCTAGGTTAGGTTAACGTCTGGGCACATTTATGAGGGACTGTCTAGGTTACATTAACCTCTGAGCATATTTGTAAAGATTCTCTAGGTTAGGTTAACCTCTGGGCACGTTTATGAGGGACTGTCTAGGTTAGGTTAACTTCTGGATGCATTTGTGAGGACTCTCTAGGTTAGGTTAGCCTGTGTGTGAAAGCATCTCTCCCATTACTTACATAAAGTCCAAAAGAATCTGCGCAAATGCTATTAAAGGCAGTGGGAGTTTAGTCATTGGAATCAGGGTTAGCTCAGCTACAATATTATCATCTTACACACTAGCAATGACCGATATAAATAAGACAGCTAGTATGGCAGATAATTTTCTTCTTGCTTTATTTGTCTCTAGGTTGTGACAATTTTAGACTTTTTTTTTTAGTCTTTTGTCTTTTATAACTTAAATGTAAAAAATTTCATGATACTGAACAGGACTTTTGTTTGTTATAATAAAACTGCATATGAAGAAAACCCAACCCCGTGGGATGCCACCGGCAGCATCTGGATGCTTATCTTGATGGACCATCTCTCCACACTGAGGGTTATGGCCATTCCCTGAGAGATAGCAGGATTCTGGGAGTGTCTGTCCTCATTGTTTCCAAAGCAACAGTTCTGTTATTGTGGAAGTGGAGTCCTATTTATTCAGAAAGTATCTAACAGTTCTCTTGCATAGTTCTGAGTATTCACTGGTGATAAAGATCTTCAAGTTAAACTTGGCCTGCTTAACTGAACACTTCCATCTGGATTGTCTCTCTATTCTCTTGCCCACAGACTTTCTCTGTTAACCAAACCCTACAGCAGAGACTATTAGCCTTTCTGGTACTTATTATCAGTGGTAGAAACAGTAACATTTGCGCTCAGAAAAATCAGAGTTCAGGTTCTACCATCACCATTTAGTATTTATTCTACTAAGCACCTATATTTTCCCGCCTTGATTCGATTTATTATTATTAATAATAATTTTACGTCAGGATGCAAACTAATATGCTTCATTATGACATCTCTAAGGTGTTTTTATTCTGTGCATACAGATATCTTGCCTGCATGTAGATGTGTGCACTACGTGTGTGCAGTGCCCCAGGAGGCCAGAAGAGAGTGCCAGATTGCCCAGAGCTGGAGTTGTGAGCCACCATAGAGGTGCTGGGGGGGGCCAATCCCAGGTCCCTTGGGATAGTAGCTCTCTCTCTTAACTGCTGAGCCATCTCCTCGACTCCTGCCACATCCCCATACAAATGTGAGGAATATATTTTGTTCTAAGCTGTACCCTTCCTCCGAAACTCTTTTTGGAGTGACTGAGATGGAGCAGAGATCACATACTTATGAGACTTTTACTCTTCCTAATTTCTCATACTGTGTCCCATAGTGATGATGCTGCAAACTGTGTCTCCAGTGCTTCCCTCCCCAACTCACATTTCCAAATCTCTATGCGAGTAACCGTATGAGTGAGTGAAAGCCTCAGTCAGCCGTGTGGAAGCATACATCATCTTTCCCCCAGAGTCCGTGCATAGATGTGCTCTCAACGCTGACAGGAAGTGTTATCCTTTGTCCAATTGGGGCAGAGATGGAGCTATTCAGGGCTTGGCTTCTTCTACATTTCCTCTTTATATCTCATCCAGGTTTAGCGAAGAAACGCCTTGTGGAACTGGTGTGGGTGCAAGGCCAGCATCCCTGTCATGATGGATCGTGAGGCTTCTGTTACCCAGCGCTGTTGGGTGGAGTAGAATGTCAGGGTAGACCTTTGCACTGTTTGTTGTTGTGGTTTGGGGGCTGTCCTCAAACTTGTCATATATCTGAGAGTGACATTGAACTTCTGACCCTCCTGCCCCCACTTCCAGAAGGCTGTGATTACAGCAAAGTGAACATATCTTGTGCTGGGAATCCAACCCAAGGCTGCGTGCACGCTAGGCCAGCATCTGCCATCTCAGCAGTGACCCAGACCCTGCGGCTAGGCCAGCATCTGCCATCTCAGCAGTGACCCAGACCCTGCGGCTAGGCCAGCATCTGCCATCTCAGGGGTACCCCAGACCCTGCGGCTAGGCCAGCATCTGCCATCTCAGGGGTACCCCAGACCCTGCGGCTAGGCCAGCATCTGCCATCTCAGGGGTACCCCAGACCCTGCGGCTAGGCCAGCATCTGCCATCTCAGCAGTGACCCAGACCCTGCGGCTAGGCCAGCATCTGCCATCTCAGGGTTATCCCAGACCCTGCGGCTAGGCCAGCATCTGCCATCTCAGGGGTACCCCAGACCCTGCGGCTAGGCCAGCATCTGCCATCTCAGGGGTACCCCAGAATCTCCGGCATCTTTTTCATTGACTCCCCCAAGTCAGCCACATCTTCTTTACCGTGGGCTGCTCTGTCGTGAGGACTCTCTAGGTCTGCAGAACTGGCTGCGCTAATGCTTAACCCCCAGAGATTGGTCTCCATCGCTGCCCAACAGCTCTGAGAAGGCAAGCCTGGTATATCAGATGGCCCCGTGCATCCCTCTTCCAGCCACGTTCAAGGCCATCTCTGTCATCTCTCTACTCAGCCCAGACGGCCTCCACACTCAGCTCTGGTTTACAGTTCAGAAAGTTAACTTTCATTTCTTAGCAATTTCAGGTTTACAGAAGTTCTGAGAGCTATAGCTCTCATCTGTTCTCTTGCCCATCTCCCACGCACAGGTATCCCCTCTCACACTCCTGTCTTCCTGTAAGGGCACCCGTGACTTGAAATTCCCAAGCCACTATTGATTGTCATCATTAACTAATAGTCCACACGAGGAGTCGTTCTGCTTGGGTTTTAACAAGCAGCCTGTAAAGTTGTCCATCACCTTAAACACCCTGCGCTCCACTTTTTTCTCCACCTACATCTTTGAAAGTAACTAGCCTCTCTGTTCTCTTTACTTCTGTCTCTTCTAGAATGTTGTATGGTTGAAAGGGTTTGGTCTGCAATCTTTTCAGTTGTGAAAGTAAGTCCCCTTTTAAGGCTGAGGCCATGGATTGATTCTGAGCTGTAAACCCGAGGAGCTGTGGCCTTGTGGGAGACTTTCGGGTCATTGAGGGTGTGACCTGAATGAGATTGGGTGCCTAGGTCCTGTCTCCCTCCTCTTTATGCTCCTGGTGAGCGCTTTGGCTTGGCCACAGGTGTTTCCCATTCTGTGATGCTCCATCATAGGCTCAGCAGGACTAGGAACTGTGAAACTTTGAAAACCGCGAGTCAAACCAAACTTTCCTCTTAGGCTTGGTTCAATTTTGTTTGCTTGGTTTTGTTTTTTGAAGCAAATCTTACTAGGTGGTCCTGACTGGTATATAACTCAATGTATAAACCAGACTGGCCTCGATCTGGCGGCAATCCCGCCTTATGTCCTGAGTGCTGGGGCTATTGTGTGGACACCACACTAGCCTGCTTTCTTCGGTTGTAAACCTCGGGTGCAGGTCACTGTGACAGAGTCTGCCCATCAGGGAGACACATGTGTCTTCTTTATCAGTGTCCAAGGATCTTGACAGCAAGAACAGGGTGTTACTTTGATGGTTCATGCCCTCAGTCTGGGCCTTGACCTGCATTTGGTATCTGTTTGCAACTTGGCAAGTGCTGGCAACTTAGAACTCTGGCACTCTTTCTGCAAAACCTGGAGAGGAGGTGCCCCCATGTTGGATTTTCATAAACCTTTTTATAAAGAAATTGTATAAGACTTCAATTACAAACAAATAGTAAGACCAGAAAGAGATTAAAAATAAGAATTAAATATTCATCTATATAAACAAACCATGTCATGCTTTCTAGGATAGAACCTACAGACTTTATTTATAAAATATGTAGTTTTCAGAATATTATATTTTAGGATTGCTGAGGTAGGGAACAGCCCCATCTTTTCCCTTTAAAGAACATTCTTATACATATCCTTGGTCAAGGGCTAGCATTTGCACTTGTATCTTAAATTCCAATGATTTTATATGGCTTTTTAACAAATTGACTGTGTGTGTGTGCCTACCCCTGGGGACCACACCCAGCATGGTGTGCATGCTAGGCAAATGTGCTACCATGGAGTTATATCTTCAGTGGTTATTTTAGAGAAAGGGTCTTGGTACGTAATTCACACTGGTTTTGAGTTTGGTATGTAGCCCAGGCTGGCCTTCAGCCTAAGATCCTCCTGCTTCCATCTCCTCAGACTTACCAGAGTGTCCCACCAAACCCAGCCTGGAGAGTGTCTGAAGACCACCTGAAAAGTGCACGCCACAGAACTCCTGGAGACCATGTCTCATGGACACTATGAGCAAAGAATGAATAAATGCTCCCTCAACTGAACCAGATTGCCCAGGGCACAAACGTGGCTTCCTAAATCATATATGAAACTCTGAAAAATTAATCATAGCAAAAATGAAATCAGACAGTCAAAAACCAAACTTGGAGGGACAGAGTACAAGTCCTGCCAGTGCCTGTGCCCACCTCCTTGCCCCAGAGTATCCACTCTGCCCCACTTCCAACCAGCACCACAGGAACCCGGCTGTGCTCGGCCTCCGGGGGCACAAAGAAATAGCAGAAGAAATGGCGGCTCCAGGAAGCAGGTCTAGTTTCCTTGAGGAGGCAAGATCTGCAGTCACTTGTAAAGAACAGTGAGCAGGGTCACTGGAACAAGAAACCATGTCAGGTAGAGGAAGATACAATCCTCTTAGAGACTCAAGTGAGTTTCCAGCGCAGAGATGGAGAGGAATTCCCAACAGGACGTGGGCATGGCACCCTTAGAAACTAATTTGAACAGAATTAGGACAAAGGGACCCACGCTGGCTTCTCTAAACAAAGCAAGCAACGAAAAGGTGCTGAGTGGAAATCCTCCCAAGCCCTTGTTCACGTTGAGAAGAGTTTGTAGTTCTCTCAAGATCTGGATGACTCAGCAGCAACCTGAGAGTCGGAACTCAATCATGGAAAGTACAGTTGCTGTGGGTGTTCAGGGATAATTACGGGCTTAGCTTGAGCGCAGAAGAGAGAGGCCAGATGGGCAGTCTGGAGGGGCAGGGGAGAAGCAGAGCACTGTCCGCTAGCCCTCCCCGCGTACGCAGGGAGCCTGAGATGCCCAGCAGGACCCGCTGAGGTGGGGTGTTCTCAGAAAGCCTAAGGAAGCTCTTCCTCCATGTTGTCAGCACATGACATGCTGGCCTGTTGTCACTGCGGTTCAGAGGAGCAGGGTGGAGGCAGAGGGCTCTCTTGGCACAGAGCAAGGACTCCTGAGTGGTTTGTCAGAATTTTGTGTACGAGATCTCGTAGACCTAACGTCTAACGCTCCTTTCCCATAGTCATGGTCTCTCACAAGTTACTATTTGTACCGATTCTAACCTGGGACTAGCGAGGGAAAGAAATTCTGGGAAACACTTCGCTGGTTAATCAAGTTCACAGAAACGCAACAGATTAATAAATACATAGATTAATAAGAACATAGGTTAAACAACCAAGCAATCCTAGCAAGCTATTACCTCTAGACGAAGACATTGTCATGTAAGAAACAGATACATAAGGTGCTAGGAGAGAGATCCATCAGTAAAGATCTCGCCATGTAAGCACAGGAGCTGAGCCAATGCTCAGAACCCGTGTAAAACACTAGCAGATCGTGGTGGCAGGCTCTGGTCAGCCTGGTGGGGAGTGGTAGACACAGATAGATTCCTGGAGTTTGCTGACCAACCAGCCTAGCCTACTGGGCAAGCTCCAGTGTTGGGACCAATTAAGTCCTGGCCTTCAGCTGCCCTTCCCTGCTAGAGCATTCTAATTGAAGTTACTAGAAGCTGTTCCTAGCTTAGAGGATCAGAGGATGGGATTTTCACCTGTTGGCCATTGACTGCAGGGTATTTAAGCCTCCATGGTGCTATTAAAGAGGGCTTTTTGGTACCAGTGTTGGAAGATCTGTGTCTCGGTCTGTCTCTGCATGTGTATTTTCAACCTCCAGCTCCTTTCCCGAAGCTCACAAACTGGGTTCTAGCGCATAGAGCACAGACGGGAGTGGGGGGAAGTAGGGGGGGGGCGCGGCGTGCGGCACTCCAAGACACAGGGAAGGACCCTAACTTTAAAAAAAGGTATGGTACCCAATAAAGGACATGCAAGGTTGACGGCTGGTTCCCATGCAGGACCTCCTGCACACTCCCATCCACATGCACTTTTAAATACATGTGTACCCAGTCACATACACACACACACACACACACGCTCACACACACACTCTCACACACACACACACTCATGCACACCTCACACTCTCGTATTCATACACAAGCAGAAACAAATACACTGAAAGCATTTCTCACAAACAATCTGTGAATAATACTTCACTCGGTCACCCTAGCACTCAGTGCCTGGCATGTGATACAACCACAAATCACACGTCTGTGGACTGGATGGGAGGGAGGACATTTTTCTCAGGGAACAGAGCTAAAGGCAGTATGCAAGATTTCTAAGTCTTTACATTGAAAATTAGCATAATAGCTACTGCTGAATTTTTATAAAAATGGTAGTAAATCAGGCTCATACTAAGGTAAAAATCTACACGTAACAGGAAAATCCACAAAGGTGAAGTTTGAAAATAGTTGGTAGGAGGTGGCCAGGATTGCCTTTTTTCTCCCATAAGACCTCAAGATTCATTCAGTTCAGATAGACAACACGGTAATAAAATGCCATTTTATTAGCATGGGCATGGAGACAGGAAGATAAGACAGTGTGAGCAGAATCAAATCAATAAGAAATTTATAAAAATTCTTTATGTTGTGATAAGTGGATAAAAACAAATCTGAATCAGTAAAGGAAATATGAAGGTAAAATAATTGATTAAAAAATAATACAATGTAGTCGAAGGTTGTTCGTTCATTCACAGCCACTCTGACTCAAAATAATCACACAGAAACCATATTGTTTATCAATAGCTGTTTGGTCAATAGCTGAAGTATATTTCTGACTAACTCTTAAATCTTAAATTAACCAATTTCTATTCATCTGTGTATCACCATATGGCTGTGGCTTACCAGCAAGGTTCAGCATGTTCTTCTCCAGCAGCAGCTACATGGCTTCTCCCTGACTCTGCCTACTCTCTCTCTATCTTTTTCAGCCTGGCTATATTTGCTAAGCCACTGGCCGAAAACAGCTTCTTTATTCATTAACTACTAAAAACAATACATATGCAGAAGGACTTCCCACACCAATACAGCCTTTCTGATTCTTTAGGGTAAAATCACAATAAATAGGGGAATCTGAACAATGAACAAAAATCATTTACAGCTTCCTGGCCAGAGATTATTTATTAAACAACAGCACATTACATTTACAATTATAACTTAATTTTAAATATATTTTGTGGTTTTTCTAATAGCTTATTAGAGAAAATTAAAACATGAATTATTTCCCTGCCTTCAAGCAGTTGCTGTAGTTGCAATTAGCTAACACTTTGTGCTTTTCTTGTTAATTCCATGGAACACACTCTGTTTTCATTAAATACAGTGAATAGTTTAGAGAACTTCTTTCAATAAGAATTTCAGATTAGACCAACAAATTCTTTTTTTTCCTTCCATTTTTTGAGACAGGGTTTCTCTGTAACTTTGAAGCCTGTCCTGGAGCAAGATCTTGTAGACCAAGCTGGCCTCGAATTCACAGAGATCCACTGGCCTCTGCCTCCCAAGTGCTGGGATTAAAGGCATGCACCACCACAGCTCAGTGAGCCTTATTTTAAAAAGAGTTTCAATATTTATTTATTGCTTGGTTTACTTTTTAAAAGTGTTTATTATTGTGCTATATATTTTTCTCTGCTCCCTTCCCTGCCTCTCCCCTCCCCTTCTACCTTTTCAACGATCCCCATGCTTCCAATTATTTAGGAGAGCTTGTCTTTTTCTACTTCCCATGTAGAATAGATCCACATATGTCTCTCTTAGTGTCCTCATTGTAGTCTAGGTCCTCTGGGATGGTAGGCTGGTTTTTCTTTGCTTTATATCTAAAAACCATTTATGAGTGAGTACATGTGATAATTGTCTTTCTGGGTCCGGGTTCCCTCACTCAGTATGATGTTTACTGGATCCATTCATTTGTTAGAAAATTTCAAGATGTCATTATTATTTTTTTTGTGTGTGTAGAACTCCATTGTGTAAATGTACCACATCTTCTGTATCCATTCTTCGATCGAGGGGCATTTAGGTTTGTCTGGCTATGACAAATAATGCTTCTATGAATATAGTTGAACACATGTCCTTGTGGTACGATTGAGTATCCTTTAGGTATATACCCCAAAGTGGTATTGCTGGGTCTTGAGGAAGGTTGTTTCCTAATTTTCTGAGAAATTGCCATACTGATTTCCAAAGCAGCTGACCAACTTGCTTTCCCACCAGCAATGCAGAAGTGCTCCCTTTACCCAACATCCTCTCCAGCATAAGCTGTCATCAGTGTTTTTGATCTTGGCCATTCTTATAAGTATAAGATGGAATCTCAGAGTTGTTTTGATTTGCATTTATCTGATAGCTAAAGATGTCAAGCATTTCATTAAGTGTCTTTCAGCCATTTTAGATTCCTCTGTTGAGAGTTCTCTGTTTAGGTCTGTACCCCATTTTTTTATTGGATTATTTGTTCTTTTGATGACCAATTTCCTGAGTTCTTTGTATATTTTGGAGATCAGCCTTTTGTCTGATGTGGGATTGGTGATGATCATTTCCCATTCTGTAGGCTGCTGTTTCTGTCTTGTTGACCTCTTTGTTTTATAGAAGCTTCTCAGTTTCAGGAGGTCCCATTCATTAATTTTTATTTTAGTGTCTGTGCTACAGGGGTTACATTTAGAAAGTGGTCTCCTGTGCCAATGTGTTCAGGCTACTTCTCACTTTTTTTCTATGAGATTCATTGTGGTTTGTTTTATGTTGAGGTCTTTGATCCATTTGGACTCGAGTTTTGTTCATGGCAATGGATATGGACCTGCTTTTATTCTTCTACATGTTGATATCCATTTATGCCAACTCCATTTGTTGAATATGCTTTTCTTTTTCCATTTTATGTTTCTTTGCTTCTTAGTCAAAAATCAGGTGTTCGTAGGTGTGTGTATTGATGTCCAGGTCTTCATTTTGGTTCCATTGGTCCTCCTGTCTGTACTTATGCCAATACCAGGCTGTTTTCAGTACTGTAGCTCTGTAACAAAGTTTGAACTCAGGGATTGTGATGGATCCAGAAGTTCCTTTATTGTACAGGATTGTTCTGGTTGTCCTGGGGTTTTTTTGAACTTGAATATTGTTCTTTGAGGTCTGTGAAGAATTTTGCTGGAATTTTGCTGGGCACTGCATTGAATCTGTAGATTGCTTTCAGTAAGATTGCCATTTTTACTATGTTAATTCTACCTACACAAGAGTATGGGAGACCTTTCTGTTTTCTGGTGTCTTCTTCAATTTCTTTCTTCAGTGGTTTAAAGTTCTTGTCATACAGGTCTTTCACTTGTTTGGTCAGAGTTACTCCAAGATATTTTATGTTATTTGAGGCTACTGTGAAGGGTGATGTTTCTCGGATTTCTTTCTCAGCCCAATTATCATCTGCGTACAGGAGGGCTACTGATTTTTTTTGAGTTAATCTTATATCCTGCTACATTACTGAAAGTATTTATGAGTTGTAGAAGTTCCTTAGTAGAATTTTGGGGGTCACTTATATAAACTATCATATCATCAGCAAATAGTGAGAGTCTCACTTCTTTTTTTCCGGTTTGTATTCCCTTGATCTCCTTTTGTTGTCTTATTGATTCAATTAGAACCTCAAGTAGTATATTGAATAGCTATGGAGAGCATAGATAACCTTGTCTTGCTCCTGATTTCAGTGGAATTGCTTTGAGTTTCTCTCCATTTAGTTTGTTGTTGGCTATTGGCATGCTGTATATTGCCTTTATCATGTTTAGGTATGTTCCTTGTATTCCTGCTCTCTCCAAGACCTTTATCATGAAGAGATGTTGTATTTTTTTCACTTTTTTTTTTAATATGGTGAAATACACTGACAGATTTTCATATGTTGAACCATCCCTGCACCTCTGGGATGATTTTTCTGATGTGTTCTTGGATTCAGTTCCCCAGTATTTTTTGAGTATTTTTGCATCAATACTGGTCTGTAATTCTCTTTTTTAATAATGTCTTTGCGCCGGGCAGTGGTGGCTCATGCCTTTAATCCCAGCACTCGGGAGGCAGAGGCAGGCGGATCTCTGTGAGTTCGAGGCCAGCCTGGTCTACAAGAGCTAGTTCCAGGAAGAGCTAGTTCCAGGACAGGCTCCAAAGCTACAGAGAAACCCTGTCTTGAAAAACCAAAAAAAAAAAAAAAAGGAATGTCTTTGTGTGGATTGGGTATCAGGGTAATTGCAGCTTCATAAAAATTGTTTGGCAATATTCCTTCTGTTTCTATTGTGTGGAATAATTTGAGGAGTATTGTTATTATTTCTTCTTTGAAAATCTTGTAGAATTCTGCACTGAAATCATATGGTCCTGGACTTTTTTTGGTTGGGAGACTTTTGATGACTGTTTCTATTTCTTTAGCAGTTATCAGTTTATTTAATTTGCTTATTTAATTTTGATAAGTGATATTTACCCAAAAATTGTTCATTTCCTTTAAGTTTTCCAATGTTGTGGAGTACAGGTTCTCAAAATATGACCTGATGATTCTCTGGATTTCCTCCATGTCTGTTGTTATGTCCCCCTTTTGTTTCTGGTTTTGTTAATTTGGATATTCTCTCTCTCCCTTTTGGTTAGTTTGGATAAAGGTTTGTCTATTTTGTTGACTTTCAAAGAACCAACTCTTTGTCTCATTGATTCTTTGTATTGTTTTCTTTGTTTCTATTTTGTTGATTTCAGCTCTCAATTTGATTATTTCCTACTGTCTTGTCCTCCTGGGTGAGTTTGCTTCTTTTTGATCTAGAGTTTTCAGGTGTTGTGCTAAACCACCTGTGTGTGATTTTTCCAGCTTCTTTATGAAGGCATTTTGTGCTATGAACTGTCCTCTTAACACTGCTTTCCCTGTGTCCCATAAATTTGGTTATGTTGTATGGTCATTTCCATTGAATTTTAGGAAGTCTTTAATTTATCCATTCATTTCTTTTTTTGACCCATTGATGCCTCAGGGGAACATTGTTTAATTTCCATGTGGGCTTTCTGGAATTAGTCGCTGGCTTTGGACTGCTCCATTGTAGGTTGTTGGCTTAGGCCTGCTCCTGAGGATGTTCCTGGCTCAGGCCTGTTCCCACAGAGGTTGCCGGCCTGGGCCTGGTCTCACTCGGACCCTATCTTACAGACATCACCAACTCTTGGAGGTCGCTTTGTCTTACCTGCTCCTGCAGAGGAGGTCAGTGACTCGTACCTGCTCCTTTGGAGGTCTCTGGCTCAGACCTGGTCCCATGGAGGTTGTTTGCTAGAGCCTGCTTTGGAGGAGGTCACTGGCTCAGGTCTGCTCCCTCAGAGGTTGCCCCCTCCTACCCCAACCAACAAATTCTTGAAGTTGTCATTGAAATATCCAGAGCTTCCACGTGATAATGAAATCTGAGGTCTTTGTCTGACATGAATTGCCTAATTGTTATAGAAAGAGTTGAGTCTAATGTTTGAGGCACCTAGGAGAACGAGCATGAAGGGCCAGCAGATGGAGTTCAGGAAGACAACCCTGTTTGCACTGTCAGCATTGGCTTCATTGTGCGGGAGCAAGGGGCCTGTGAGGCATCTTCACAGCAAAGCATATGGATGGCAGGTGATACAGCCAGGGCTTTTGATTGATGGACAGGTTCAGATTGTGACATACATTTGGGGTCAATATGAGCAATTTTAGGACCCTACTTCTTGGGTTAAGTAATATTCTTAGACACTCAAATGTTTCAGGGACACTGAAAAGTTTGGATTCTCACATAGAAACCACAAAGATGGAATGTTATATGGGATTGAATTCTAAATACTCAGAGAGCTTTAAAAAATTACTTTTATGCATTATTTCTTCCTTGACCCATTGATGATTCAGGTGAGCCTTGTTTAGTTTCCATGTGTTTGTGAGCTTTTTGGAATTACTGTTGCTGTTGACTTCTAGTTTTAAACCATGGTGATCTGACAAGATACATGGGGTTATTCCAATTTTTTGTATCTGTTGAGGTTTGTTTTGTTACCGAGGATGTGGTCAATTTTTGGGAAGGTTCCATGAGGTGCTGAGAAGAAGGTATATTCTTTTATATTTGGATGGAATATTCTATAGATGTCTGTTATTTATTTACTTATTTGTGTGTGTTCACATGCCACAGTGCATAAGCAAGGATCAGAGGACAGCTTGCAGCATTCGGTTCTCCTTCTACTATGTGTGTCCCTGACATGGAATTCAGGTCTTGAGCTTGGTGGCATGTACCACTCTCTGTTGAGCCCTCCCATTGATCTTTGTGTCTCAGGAGAAAGTGAGAGAAAATGAGGCACATACCCAGAGAGAACTGGTGTATTTGGAGGTAGAGAAAACAACAACTTAAAGGAAACCCCCTAATTTGTCTACCTAGCTGAGTGAGCCACTTAGCTTTCTCTTTGAATTCTACAGATACCAAGTATCTTCCCAGAGTGCCCACCCCAGCAACACTGTGGTTCAAACACACACACACACACGCATACACACACACACAATTTTATTCAACATTTTGTAGATCAACTACCAACTTGCCTGTAACGAACTCTTCAGTGTTAGGGCTGAAGTTCCTGCCTTCTGGGAAACCCTTTCGTCTTAGACAAATTGAGAGTAATGGTCACCCGAAGGGTTTTTGCTGTTGTTGTTTTTGCCTCTTAAGTGAGGTGTGACTCTCGGGAGCTGCCAACCAGGAAAGCCTGCATTAGGGTGGACACCTCTAACTGGTGAAGGCTGCATCAGCCTTTGGTGACAAGGCTCATTCCCTGGGCCTCTGTCCTTCACTGCTTGGAACATGCTGAAGCTGTGGGTGGTAGACTGGCCTTGACCAGAGCTGGTGTGATTCTGAGTAAACAAGGCAGTTACTTCAGAGTGGGGTGGCCCACTCCGAGAGGAGTTACTCAAAGGGCTAATTATTAGAACTTTCTGCAGTGTCTTCTATATGATGGTGGCTGGTCAGAACCATTTGGAGTGTAGTTTGGATCACAGGGTTCGCTGCCCTGAAATGACGCTCTTTCAGATCACTGCAGTGAAGGAAATGCATTGGCTTTTGATCTTCAGAATTACCTGGCTATTGATAATGACATACAGTTTGGTTACTGCTGCATCTGTGTGAGAATTCAGTGAATAAAATAAAAATGGGAGGTTCCTGAGGAATGACAGACATCCAAAATTGCCCTCTGACATCCATACACATAAGCACATACATGAACACTTCCTCACACAAATGCATGTAGGAAAACTGATAGCCCCGATGGCCCACATAGCAGCAACTGGACCACCTAGAGAGGCTGCTTCCCAGCCAGGCCTTCCCTGTCCCATGCACCGTTAGAGGAAAAGATGATGACAGCCCAGCTAAGAGCCACAGCCCTCTCCAATAAAAAGACTGTCAGCAGCTCAGCAGATGAGCTTAGAAAACCAACCTCACCCAGTACGAACTCGCTTCGTCTTGGTTTTGACCATCAGCAAATTAAGAGCAGAAGGAGAGCGAAGATCCCCACTCTGAGGGGGTATCTGGTATCCACATGGCTCTTCCGGAGATGTTTTATTGGCTCCTTTTGGCTAGCCCGAAGTCTGCAGCACAGTGCAGTAAAAGATACCTGCCTCGACAAAGTGGAAAACAAGAACCCGTTCTAGAAAGTTCTCCTGTAACCTACGCACATACACACACACACGTGAACAATGTGTGTGCAAACGGCACAGACACAAAATAACTTTAAAAATTTTTGACTCAAAGAGCAATCAGGGTTCCAGAGACAGAAATCTTTAATAAATAAATAAATAAATATAAAAAAATTAAATTTTTTTTGACTCATTAGATGAAAGTATGTCTATTCTGATTCCCCCCAAATCAAGACTCCTGTAAGCCCAGAAGAAACCTCTGGCAGCTGGGTAGACATTAGCAGTGCCGTGGTCTGCTCTTCCACGCTGTGTGTGGCCGTTGCTACTACACTAGACTAGAATATGTAATTCCATAAGTTGTAGAAGCCAAACAAATTACATTATTGATTTTTGTTTTGCTCAAAAGACACTGAATTATAATCCTTAACAAAAACAAAAGAAAAAATTGTCTCAAGCCAATCCACCTTTCAGTGGGGCAATGTTCTTGCATTAGGAGGGAGTGTGTGACAATGGCAGCCTCGTCAACCACAGAGCACATCAAGGTCACCGAGCAGTGCAAGCTTCGATCTCAGAACTGCTAACAAAATTAGTTTAGAAACTATGTTATGAAGGATATGATCTAATGTCTGTTTGTATAAAAGAGGAAATTCATGGGTTTGGAAGGAAGCAATTGGGATAGGCCCCTGAATTGAGGAATTTGTCTTTTCTGGGAGACAGCCCTTCACTTTCTTTGTAATCCTTTCTCACTTAGTGAGACAAAGAGGAAACTCATTTCATATTTCGAAAATGTAAGTAAAGCGGAGTCACGCACCACGCTTCTGCGGTGTGCCATGGTTAAGCTGGGGAAGGAATAGCCCCCGCCCCTGCTGTGTGCCCAAGCTGTATTTGGGCAAATGCAGAGGGGCTTGTGTGCTGAGGGCGTGGCCAGGCACGTAGCAGCCCGCACCAAAGACCTCACGCTTTGAAGCCTCACTGAATAGACTTGTTGAAACGCGGAATCTGTTTTGTTTTGTCTTGGCATTTTTTTGTTGTTTTGCTTTGTTTCCTGTGGGTTTTTGTTTGTTTGTTTGTTTTGCTTGGGTAGCCCTAGCTGTCCTGGAACTCACTATGGTGGTTAGTCTGGCCTCACACTCACAGAAATTCACCTGCCTCAGTCTCCTGAGTCCTGGGATTAAAGGTGTGCACTAGCATGCCTGGCTAAAAGCGGAATCTTTAGAAATTACTTTTTCTGTTTTTTGAGATTAATGTAATTACATAATTTTCCATCTTCCCCTTCCTCCTTCCAATCTTTCTCACATACCCCTGCCTTGCTCTCTTTCAAATTCATTGCCTCTTTTTTCATTAATTATTGTTATATATGTATTTATCTATTCTCGAATGTATAGATACAACTTGCTCAGTCTGTAAGATGTTACTTGCATGCATGTACATCCCAGCACTCACTGCCTGACTTTCCCAAGGTGAGGTAGTCCATATGTGATGATCGAGCTATGAGACTCTGTCCTTGTTCATTATACTGCTTTGTTATTTTCTCCAAAGTCTTGAGTAGCTGCAAGTATTTTTAACTTTGGATTCAGGTGATAAGGACTGATATGCTGCTTTGGAAGAGAGGCTCTTCTTTCGTTTTCACAGAGGATAATAACCTGTGGAATCATTTCAGACTAACATGGCTTGATGAAACAAGACCCCCTGAAACGTTGCCATGAACACCCCTAAAAATTACTTCACCCAACTGCTGACTAAGATGAACCTAGCACATAGGATACACTATGAAAGATCTGATTAACAGTGCCCCCAATCAGCAAGAAGTAGTCTAGAGAACTATACCAAAATTCCCAAATGTTTTTTATAAATGTTTATTTACATTTAAAGGGAGATATGCTATAGAGAGTTGCAGTATTATGATCTTGGTTTATTGATACAAATTTAAGGACAATTTTGTTATACTATGTATATGTATTTTTGATCTTGATTAAGACATTGTGTTTGTCCAGCTCATTTAAAAATGTAATGTATAGGCCAGGCAGTGGTGGCACACGCCTTTAATCCCAGCACTCGGGAGGCAGAGGCAGGCAGATCTCTGTGAGTTCAAGGCCAGCCTGGTCTACAGAGCTAGTTCCAGGACAGGAACCAAAAGCTACAGAGAAACCCTGTCTCAAAAATTAAAAAAAACCATAATGTATACTTAAGAAATATAAGTTAATAGATAATCATCTATAATAGTTAAGTTTGTAGTCATGTTAGTTAGGTTTTCTAGATACACAGAGATATATTTAAGCTAGATAGGTATTCTTCAAATCGTTCAGAGACCTTCAGAATATGGCATTTAAGATGTTTTAATAACGTAGGACTTTTCATGACAATGAAACATATCCTCTCCTGGCAGCACCAATCTACTTCAAGAGGAAGATGGGCACCGAAGAGGCTCCTCATGAAGTTGGTTATCCATTTGGGCAAGAAATTGCTCTTGCCTGGACTGCTTGATGAACTGGACATGTGGAACCCACAGAGAAATGACTTCTGAACTTGCCTAAAGGTGAGATGGTCCTTCAGGGTGCCTGCTACATGAAAGAGTCTGCCAGACATTCTGAAGTGCACAAAAGAAAGTAACTGACAAACTACCAATATAGGTGGAACTGTCTTTGAAATTTCCTGCTTCATGGAAAAGTCTGCTGGACACTATAGGCCTATGGGCTGAAGATGAATGCCCAAATGGTATAGAAGAACTTTGGATGACTGTCTAGGCAGTGAAATGTTTCTGTCAATTCTAGAGTTTTAGAAGTTGTTTACAATGCACTTCCTATTTGCTTAGGTAATATTATATCCCTTTGGAGTCTTCCATGGAGTTGAAGAATTGATAGTTATAGTTTTACTTAGTTATGATAAAAGATAAAGTAAATATAAATATTGTAATTATAATTCTTGCTGACACCTGTTTTGTTATATGTAATTTTACTATGTTAAAGCTAAAACTTTCCTTTTTATTTAAACAGAAAAGGGAAGGTGATATGGAATTCCCCTCTGTATGCTGTGGATACCACTGGTTAATAAAGAAACTGTCTTAGACCTGTGTCAGGAATAGAGGTAGGAATGCTGGGAGAAAAGAGGCAGAGTCAGGGAGAAGCCATGGGGCTGCCACTGGAGACAGATATGCTGGAACCTTGCCAGTAGGCCATGAGCCTTGTGGTAAAATATAAAATAATGGATATGGGTTAAATTAAGTAAGAGTTAGCCAGAAATATGCTTAAGTTATTGGCCTAACAGTATCGCAAATAATATAGTTTCTGTGTGATTATTTATGGAGTCTGAACATCCAGGAAACAAATAAACAGCCTCCTTACTATACGTCCAAAGAGAATGTGCTCCTAGATGCCAGTTCAAGCACTAGGGATAAATACTGGTCCCACTGCCAGTGGCCCCACAGACTGTTCAAGCTTCACAACTGTCCCCCACATTCAGTGGGCCTAATTTGGTTTTATACAGGCTCACCCACTATCATTCCACAGTCAGTAAGCTCAGATCATCTGTTTCTTTGGGTATCACCATCATGGTCTTGACCCCTTTGACTCCTCCCTCTCTTGGGCTGGTTTCGGGTAGCTCAGCCCAGTGCTTCACCGTAGATCTCTGCATCTGCTTCCATCAGTTGCTGATTGAACGTTCTATGAGGATATTTAAGGTAGTCATGACAATGTAGTAGTACAATTAAGGTAGTAGACTGCTGAGTCTGATTACAAGGCAAGACCAATTTAGGCATCCTCTCCACTGCTGCTTAGAGTCTTAGCTGGGGTCATCCTTGAGGACTTCTGGGATTTTTTTCCTAGCACTCTGTTTCTTGACAGCCTTTAATGGCTCCCTCAATCACGATCTCTTTCCTTTCTCCTCCTTATGGTCCCTCTCCCTTCTTGAGTATCCCATTCCCTCATGTTCTCCTCCCCCATCCCAATTTTCCTTTCGCCTTCTCTTCCACCCTCCTTCCCTCCCTCCTGATTTTCTCAGGAGGTCTTGTCTGTCTCCCCTTCTCAGGAGGATTCATAAATATCTCTCTTAGGATTCTCCTTGTTATCTAACTTCTCTGGGATCATGGACTATGGGCTGGTTATCCTGAGCTGTATGTCTAATATCCACTTATGAGCGAGCACATACCATGTTTGTCTGTCTGAGTTACCTCAATGAGGATGTTTTTTTCTAGTTTCATCCAGTTACATGCAAATTTCAAGATGTCATTTTTTTTAACTGCTGAGTAGTACTCCATTGTGTAAATGTACCACATTTTCTTTATTTATTTTTCAGTTGAGGGGGCATCTAGGTTGTTTCCAGGTTCTGGCTATTATGAATAATACTATCATGAACACAGTTGAGCAAATGTCCTCATGGTGTGAGTGTCATCTTTTGGGTGTATGACCAAGGGTGGTATTACTAGGTCTCGAGGTAGATTGATTCCCAATATTCTGAGAAATCACAATACTGATTTCCAAAGTGGTTGTACAAGTTTGCACTCCTACCAGCAATGGAGGAGTGTTTCTTTACTTCACATCCTCTCCAACATAAGTTGTCATTGGTGGTTTTAATATTAGCCATTTGACTGGTATAAAATAATATCTCAGAGTTGTCTTGATTTGTATTTATCTTAAGGCAGTTGAGTATTTTCTTAAGTGTCTTTCAGCCATTTGCAATTCTTCTTTTGAGAATTCTTTGTTTAGATCTGTAACTCATTTTTGATTGGGTTATTTGGTAATTTGATGTCTAACTTCTTGAGTTCTTTGTATATTTTGGAGATCAGATCTCTGTCTGATGTGGGGTTAGTGAAGATCTTTTCCCAGTCAGTCAGTAGTCTGCCATTTTGTCTTAGTGACTGTTTCCTTCGCCTTACAGAAGGTTTTCAATTTCAGGAGGTCCCATTTATTAATTTTTGCTTTCAGTGTCAGTGCTACTGGTGTTATATTTAGGAAGTGGTCTCCTGCGCCCATGTGGTCAAGGCTACTTCCTGCTTTCTCTTTAGTCAGGTTCAGCGTGACTGGATTTATGTTGAGGTGTTTGACCCATTTGGACTTAAGTTTTGTGCTTGGGGATAGATATGGGTCTATTTTCATTGTTTTACATGTTGATATCCAGTTATGCCAGCACCGTTTGTTGAAGATGCTTTCTTTATTCCATTGTATAATTTTAACTTCTTTGTCAAAAATTAGGTATTCATAAATGTTTAGATAAATATTAGAGTCTTCAGTTTGATTCCATTGGACCACCTGCTTGTATTTATGCGAATACCAAGCTGTTTTCATTACTGTAGCTCTGTAATAGAGCTTGACATCAGGGATGGTGATGCCTTCAGAAGTTCTTTTATTGTAAAGTATTGTTTTGACTTCCCTAGGTTTTTTGTTTTTCCATATAAAGTTGAGTATTGTTCTTTCAAGGTCTGTGAAGAATTGTGCTGTGATTTTGATAGGGATCTCATTGAATCTGTTGATTGCTTTTGGTAGGATTGCCATTTTTCCTATGGTGACCCTATGTGGTCAAGAGTATGGGAGACCTTTCCATTTTATGATATCTTTCACAATTTCTTTCTTCAGTGACTTAAAGTTCTGGTCATACAGGATTTTCACTTCTTTGGTTAGTGTTACCCTGAGATATTTTATGTTATTTATTGCTATTATAAATAGTGATGTTCTCTGATTTCTTTCTCAACACCTTTATGATTTGTATATAGGAGGGCTACTGATTTTTTTTTAGTTGATCTTGTAACCTCCACATTACTGAAACTGTTTATCAGCTTGATGTGGGAGTGATTTCTTATTAATAAAGAAACTGCCTAGACCCATTTGATAGGCCAACCCTTAGGTAGGCGGAGTAAACAGAATGGAATGCTGGGAGAAAGAAGCTGAGTCAAGGAGTCGCCATGGTTCTCCCACTCCAGACAGACGCAGGTTAAGATCATTCCTGGTGAGCCAGCTTGTGGGCTACACAGATTAATAGAAATGGGTTAGATCAATATGTAAAAGCTAGCCAATAAGAAACTGAAACTAATGGGTCAGGCAGTGTTTAAAAGAATACAGTTTCCATGTAATTATTTCGGGTAAAGCTAGCCGTTCAGGCGGCCGGGTGCGGGGACTCAGCCCGCCGCACCTACTACTACAGAGTGGCACCCAACGTGCTAATGAACTCCACGTAAAACCTGAGAGGGCTTAAAAAGGGGAGAGAGAGAGAGAGAGAGAGAGAGAGAGAGAGAGAGAGAGAGAGAGAATTTAAGACAGCTTTTTGCTGTTTGTGCGTTGCGCGCCGCAAAGAAATTGTCCTGACTCAGCAGCAGGAAAAAACTGGCTGTTTTAAAATGCCGGCTTTCTGGGCTGTGCCGCCATTGCGATCTCTGTCTGGCTCCTGTGGGAGACAGAGCTTTTGAATGGAGCATTTGAAGTAAAGCTCTACGGCTTGGTTGATGGCAATGTGGACTGCTGTGTGCCTGGAACTGTGTGTGGCTCAGGGGCACCAAATGGCTCTGAGGCAGGAGCTGCTCAGCTCCGCCATGCTGAACTGTGGTGGTCTCCGGCAGGAACTACCGTAATTACCATAAAAACAGCGCAGTTAAGGTTTAGACTGGGCAAGACACAGGCGGTACCATATTACCTGTACATGGTGCAACTTAGTTTTTAAAAACTGCTTAACATTTTAAGAAATGCTCCTGGATAGTAAAAATATTACAGATTCACAATAAAACAGATTCAGACATAACAGACCTCAATGAGTCACACTGCTGGATGAATGTACGTAGGCTTGAGAGAGAGAAGAAAAAGAATATAGAGAATAAAATTAATGGTTTAAAAAAAAGGTAAAGTCTTTAAAGAGACAGAGTACAGATAGTTAAGAGGTTAAAAGAAATAAAGAAAAATAAGCCACGTAAAAATGGAAAATTCACAGAAAGTCTGGATTATGTACATTGTGTTTTCTTTAAAATTTTTGACTGTGAAGGAGCTAAGTACAGAGAGACATTTCATTACATGGGCTGCCAAGCTAAACCAGAATGGATATAAGGGTATTACGGTTTCAAAATTTGGGTCTAAGGATATGATGCTTTGGAAAGGGTCTTCTTTTGTTTTCACAGAGGACCAGACCCTGTGGATTTCTTCTATTCCAATTTGGTATGATAGACCACGCCCTCCTGAAAGGTTGCTGTAACACCCTCAAAAAATTACTTCGCTCAACTGCCAACTGAGATGACCCTGGCACACAGGTTATACCATGAAAGACTTAATTAACGGTGCCCCCATTCAGCAGGAAGCAGTTTGGAGAGAAAAAACTGCGCCCATGTTCCCAAAATAATGTTTATAAATGTTCTTTTACATTTAAAGGGGGAAATGATATAGGTATGAATAATTTGCATTGGTATTGATTTTAAGGTCAATTTTGCTATATGTTTATGTATTTCTGCTCTCGATTAAGGTATTGTGATTGTGTAGTTCATTTAAAAATGTACTGTATAATTAAGAAATATAGGTTGTTAATGGATAATCATCGATAATAGTAAAGCTTGTAGTCATGTTAGTTAGATTTTCTAGCTATATAGAGATATAATTCAGATAGGCATTCTTCATATCTCTCAAAGGCTGCAGAATATGGCATTTAATGTTTTAATAACTTAGGACTTTTCATGACAATGAGACACGTCTGCTCCCGGCGGCACCAATCTACTTCGAGAGGAAGATGGGCATCGAAGAGGATCCTTATGGAGTTTGATAGCCATTTGGGCAAGAAACTGCTCTTGCCTGGACTATTGCATAAAATGGACACAGCGAACCCACAGAGAGAGGACTGCTGAACTTGCCTAAAGGTGAGACGGTCTTTTGGGGTTCATGACTCATGAAAGAGTCTGTGAGACATTCTGCAGGACACAGCAGATAGTGACTGAACTGTCTTTGAAATTGCCTGCTTCATGGAAATGTCTGCTGGATACTATGGGCCTGAAGGCTGAAGATGGATGCCCCAATGGTACAGAGGAACTTTGGGTGACTGTACAGGCAGTGAGATGTCTCTGTCATTTTCTTGTTTACTTAGGTAATATTATATCCTTCTGGAGTCTTTGATGGAGTTGAAGAATGGATAGGTAGTTATAGTTTTCCATTGTTATGATAAAAGATAAAATAGATATAAATATTGTAACTGTGATTCTTGCTTAATAACTGTTTTGCTATATGTAATTTTATTATGTTAAAGTTAAAGCCTTTCTTTTTTGTTTAAACAGAAAAAGGGGAAATGATGTGGGAGTGATTTCTTATTAATAAAGAAACTGCCTAGACCCATTTGATAGGCCAACCCTTAGGTAGGCGGAGTAAACAGAATGGAATGCTGGGAGAAAGAAGCTGAGTCAAGGAGTCGCCATGGTTCTCCCACTCCAGACAGACGCAGGTTAAGATCATTCCTGGTGAGCCAGCTTGTGGGCTACACAGATTAATAGAAATGGGTTAGATCAATATGTAAAAGCTAGCCAATAAGAAACTGAAACTAATGGGTCAGGCAGTGTTTAAAAGAATACAGTTTCCGTGTAATTATTTCGGGTAAAGCTAGCCGTTCAGGCGGCCGGGTGCGGGGACTCAGCCCGCTGCTCCTACTACTACATCAGCTGTAGAATTTCTTTGTAGAATTTTTGGGGTCACTTATGTATACTATCATATCATCTGCAAATAGCAAAAGTTTGACTTCTAATACTGTCCACTCTCTCCATACCTATTCAACATAGTATTGAAGTTTTACCTAGAATAATAAGACAACAAAAGGAGATCAAAGGTGATGTAGGAGGGTCTTCTATCTATCTGTTGTTTCATTGGTTAATTAATAAAGAAAACTGCTTGGCCTGATAGGTCAGAACATAGGTAAGCGGGGAAGACAGAACAGAATGCTGGGAGGAAGAAGGCAGTGAGGCAGATGCCATGATTCTCCAACCCAAGAAGGATGCAGGTTACAATCTTTCCCGGTTGGTGCTACACAGATTACTAAATATGGGTTAAACCAAGATATGAGAATTAGCCAATAAGAGGCTGAAACTAATGGGCCAGGCAGTGTTTAAATGAATGCAGTTTGTGTGTTGTTATTTGCGGGGCTAAGCTAGCCATGCGGGAGCTGGGTGGGATGAAAAGCAGGCCTGCTTGCTTCCATACTACACAAAGGGATACAAATTGGAAAGAAGAGGTCAAGCTTTCACCCTTAAGTATCTTAACAATGTTTTTTTTAAAAGAACAATCCCAAATGGATAATAGTTTACGATATTAAGACAATGGGTGAAGTGAGGTCACATGGGCCCCCTAGTGTCTTCTGAGGGACTGTGAACTCAGGGAGGACATGTGAGCAGAGCAAGGATGCTGTGGGTGTGAGGTTGGCTAGATCATGTCTTCCTAATGAGCTCACTACGGTTTAGGGCCCCAGAGCAGAATCAGAGCTGTGTGGAAAGTACCAGCTACCTCACCAGCAGGGTAGCTGTTGTGGATCACAATCGCCCATCTGTCCCTCACTGTCTGAGGACTGTAAAGTACCGGCTACCTCACCAGCAGGGTAGCTGTTGTGGATCACAATCGCCCATCTGTCCCTCACTGTCTGAGGACTGTAAAGCTCTGGCTACCTCACCAGCAGGGTAGCTGTTGTGGATCACAATCGCCCATCTGTCCCTCACTGTCTGAGGACTGTAAAGTACCGGCTACCTCGCCAGCAGGGTAGCTGTTGTGGATCACAATCGCCCATCTGTCCCTCACTGTCTGAGGACTGTAAAGTACCGGCTACCTCACCAGCAGGGTAGCTGTTGTGGATCACAATCGCCCATCTGTCCATCGCTGTCAAGTAGGAAGCATTGTGTTTGGAAGGGAAAGGACTATGAAGTACGGGGAAGATAAAGGGAAACAAGGAAAAAACAAGGCAGCGAGAGGACAGCTTTCCCCAAACACCATGGGGCAGTATCTGTACCAGTCGCTCTCCAAATCTGATGTCGACTTTCAATGTCATCTGTTAAAAATAATAATAACAAAAGAAAAAGATAAAAGAATGAAAATTTAAAAAATTAAGGTTGTATGGAGGGCACATCCTAAATTTTAAAAAGAACAACTCAAAATGAGATTGGGTATTGTGGCATATGCCTGTAATCCAAGCACTCAGGAAGTTTAAGCTTGGGGATTTATGTGAGTTCAAGGCCAACATGGTGGATATAGTGAGTGCTAAGCCAGCTACGAGCAACTTGGCAAGTCAATGATACAGAAAACAATGTTTATATCCTTAAATTTTTCATTTCCATCCAACACTTTCCCTCTTTAAATTCTGTTGTAGTTTTACAACAATAATAATTCTTTGAGCAAGATAGTAAATGGACGTGGTGTCAATGACCTCTGATCTTTCTGTTGTGCCAGGGGGGTGACATAGGGCATTTAATAGCTGAGAGCGTACGTTAGGGCAAACCAGATCTCTTCCTTCCAGGGCGCATCAGTTGCTCTTCTTGCTCTCTGTCCCAGTGCCCGCACAATGGGCAACTCAAGAGAGGAAGGGGATTTTTGACTCATGGTTCAGGTCCATCATGGTGGGGAAGGACTCTGAGCAGCATGAGATGGCTTGCTCACAGCCTGGTAGACCAGGTGACCCACAAAGGGGAATGTTGACCCTTAGCTGGCTTTTCTTTTTCTCTTTTCCCATTTTATTTTAATCTGAAACCACATTCAGAGTTGGTTCCCCCACAGTTAATCTCGGAAACCACCTTCACATACACAAAAGGATGCTTCCCTAATGCCCTAGGTGTTCCTTAATTCAGTGAAATTGACAATCAAATTTAACCATAAAACAGTAATTTAATAAAAATATCACACAAAAAAATCACACAGTTGGAGAATTCCTGGTTCTTCAGGTTAGAAAAAGACCCTTCAGTTTAAGAAAGTGTAAGAAGAAAGAAAAGAAGGAAGCCAGACCTTCCCAAAGTACCCTGCAAGAGCAAGGGGTGGAGTGGAGAAGGTACCAGGTTCTATAACCCACAGGGGCAAGGGAGAGGGGAATTCAATAGCTGCATAGCATGTTTATGGGGAATAAATGTTGGGCATCTTCCCAGAGTACCTCACACTCCATTAGCTATTGGGGTACAACCAAATGCTTCATCATGGTGAGTGATCAGTGTGCTTGGAGCTTGAAGACCAGAGGGTCTCACGATCAGGACGAAAAGTTTCCTCAGCTGGTAGAAGTTCAGCATCGCACAAAACACTGTGCTCAGGGAGAGCACACTGGAATGGACGCCCAGGGAGAGCACGCTGGAATGGATGTCCAGGGAGAGGACGCTGGAATGGATGTCCAGGGAGAGGACGCTGGAATGTATGCCCAGGGAGAACACGCTGGAATGTATGCCCAGGGAGAACACGCTGGAATGGACGCCCAGGGACACGCTGGAATGGACGGACGCCCAGGGAGAGGACACTGGAATGGACGCCCAGGGAGAGCACGCTGGAATGGACGCCCAGGGAGAGGACACTGGAATGGACACCCAGGGAGAGGACACTGGAATGGACACCCAGGGAGAGGACACTGGAATGGACGCCCAGGGAGAGGACACTGGAATGGACACCCAGGGAGAACACGCTGGAATGGACACCCAGGGAGAACACGCTGGAATGGATGCCCAGGGAGAGGAAGCTGGAATGGATGTCCAGGGAGAGGACGCTGGAATGTATGCCCAGGGAGAACACGCTGGAATGGATGTCCAGGGAGAGGACACTGGAATGTACGCCCAGGGAGAGGACGCTGGAATGGACGCCCAGGGAGAACATGCTGGAATGGACCCCCAGGGAGAGGACGCTGGAATGGACGCCCAGGGAGAGCACGCTGGAATGGACGCCCAGGGAGAACACGCTGGAATGGACGCCCAGGGAGAGGACACTGGAATGGACGCCCAGGGAGAGCACGCTGGAATGGACACCCAGGGAGAACACGCTGGAATGGACCCCCAGGGAGAACACGCTGGAATGGACGCCCAGGGAGAGGACGCTGGAATGGATGTCCAGGGAGAGCACGCTGGAATGGACGCCCAGGGAGAGCACGCTGGAATGGACGCCCAGGGAGAACATGCTGGAATGGACCCCCAGGGAGAGGACGCTGGAATGGAAGCCCAGGGAGAACACGCTGGAATGGACGCCCAGGGAGAGGACGCTGGAATGGACGCCCAGGGAGAACACGCTGGAATGGACGCCCAGGGAGAGCACGCTGGAATGGACCCCCAGGGAGAGGACGCTGGAATGGACGCCCAGGGAGAGCACGCTGGAATGGACGCCCAGGGAGAACATGCTGGAATGGACCCCCAGGGAGAGGACGCTGGAATGGACGCCCAGGGAGAACACGCTGGAATGGACGCCCAGGGAGAGCACGCTGGAATGGACGCCCAGGGAGAACACGCTGGAATGGACGCCCAGGGAGAGCACACTGGAATGGACGCCCAGGGAGAGGACGCTGGAATGGACGCCCAGGGAGAGCACGCTGGAATGGACCCCCAGGGAGAGGACGCTGGAATGGACGCCCAGGGAGAACACGCTGGAATGGACGCCCAGGGAGAACATGCTGGAATGGACCCCCAGGGAGAGGACGCTGGAATGGACGCCCAGGGAGAACACGCTGGAATGGACGCCCAGGGAGAGCACGCTGGAATGGACCCCCAGGGAGAGGACGCTGGAATGGACGCCCAGGGAGAGGACGCTGGAATGGACGCCCAGGGAGAGGACGCTGGAATGGACGCCCAGGGAGAGCACGCTGGAATGGACGCCCAGGGAGAGGACGCTGGAATGGACGCCCAGGGAGAGGACGCTGGAATGGACCCCCAGGGAGAGGACGCTGGAATGGACGCCCAGGGAGAGGACGCTGGAATGGACGCCCAGGGAGAGGACGCTGGAATGGACGCCCAGGGAGAGGACGCTGGAATGGACGCCCAGGGAGAGGACGCTGGAATGGGCTCAGCGTGGCCCACATCTGCAGAGATGGAGATTACCTTTGTCCATGCATATCCATGTACACAGTTTGCTATACCCCACTGAATACCATTCTGGAAAACTTTGAATTTATTGATGATAAAGCCTGTAAGACTGGCTACACTAGAATGGAATTTATTACGAATAAATTTTCCAGCATTTAGGCATGGTGGGGGTCAAGACAGACACCACTTTGCATTGTAGAAAGACGGTGGAGATTTGACTCTCTGTGTCCTGTGCTTTTATGGACTCAGTGCCTTTACTGTCAGAATTTAGCCATCATCTTGAAGAGATTGACAAGGGACTTTGAGGTCTTAATCCCATAGCTCCCCATGGTGTGTTCCCTCAGTTTCTCTCTATGTAAGAGAGACTGTGGCATGCTTCCTCCCACACAGAAGTGACACCTGGGGTAAGGACTCTTATGTGGTTTCAGTAGTTCAGGGTGCTGGTTCAGCCATGTCAAGTTTATTGCCAGCCTTAAAGATAGGAACTTGTAAAAATATGATTTTATCCGGACTTGGCATTCATTTCCAAGCTTTTGCTACATGCTGACTTCTAACATGAAAATGTATTCCTATAACCTTGGGAGAGATTTATATTCAAAAGTAGAGAAGACTTAATACATGAAAAAAAAACCTTCTATTCTGCCTTTAAGATGGTAAGACATTATATTATCTTAGTATGATAATATGAGTGATCTGCATTGCTGGGTTCTCAGGGTTGAAAAACATCAAAATCGGGTCACTTGGGCACCTGTAGTTAAAAGCAACTCCTGTTCATTGTGCGTCAGACGTTTCTGTGTACTTGGTTGGGACTGGCCCCCAGCTTGCTGGGAAAGGTTTTTCCTGTACAGGATGTTCCCTGCCTCCATTCAAGGAAGGAGGCCAGATGAACTGGTTGTTTGTTTTTAAGCCCACGGAAAAGGAGCTCACTAGCAGATGGAAGCCAAGCCTGGCAGAGGTCATCTTTGTTGCAAGTGGCTAAGAGATTGCCTCCCCTGCTGAGGTCTCGGGATATTTTTAGCAACAAGCTAAAATTTCTCATTATTGAAATTGTTTTCATTTCCACTCAGAGGCAAACTTCAGGAGTCAGGGAAGGAAAACAAAATAGGAGGCAGAAGCGTTAATAGGAGCCGTGTGTGGCTGTAAAAAGAAACTGATTGAACTGCTTCCTCTGGTGCTGACAACCGAGCCCTGGCACAGGGGCCGTTCTAATAGCTGCAGGCTGAAAGAATCGTTTCCATAGCAGCAGCTATGATGATAATGTAAATTTCACTTAAGTACACATGATTACAGAAAATTGCCCAGAATTGCAACCGACTTTGCGAGGTACTGTTTATGGAGCAATATAGATTTACGAACTTTTTTTTGACTCTCTTAAATTCAATTGAAGACAAACTATTTTGACTCCAGGAGAGGAGAAGGGTCGGCAGCAGATTACTAGTGTGGATTAAGTTTATTTTGACTCCGGGAGAGGAGAGGGTCGGCAGCAGATTACTAGTGTGGATTAAGTTGAGCTCAGGCTAGCAACACATTTGCTCAGAGCTGACGACAGGGTGGGAAATGGGGGCTTCAGGGATTGGGGTGGGGGTTCTACCACACTTGACAGCCTGCCCAGCCTGACTGTGTGGGAGAGCAGGGAGAGAGAGAGAGAGAGCTAGAGAGGGAGGGAGGGAAGGAGAGAGAGAGAGAGACACAGAGAGAGACACACAGAGAGAGACACACACACAGACACAGAGAGACAGAGAGAGACACAGAGAGACACAGAGAGAGACACACACACAGACACAGAGAGAGAGAGACAGAGAGAGAGACAGAGAGAGAGACAGAGAGAGAGACACAGAGAGAGACACACAGAGAGAGACAGAGAGAGACAGAGAGAGACACACAGACACAGAGAGAGACATAGAGAGACAGAGAGAGACACACAGAGAGAGACACAGAGAGAGACACATAGAGAGACACACACGGGGGGAGAGAGAGAGAGAGAGAGAGAGAGAGAGAGCGAGAGAGAGAGAGAGAGCGAGCAGCACTTGGCTCTGGAAGAGCCTTGAAGAGTGTCCTCAGCATGTCTGCCTGCTGTGAGTTCCGTGTTTCCTTGCCCTGTCCCATGTCACCACAGCTGTGTTCCCATTGGTTTTTCTATAATTAAGGAACTAGGCTGAAGTTGTTCATTATATTTATAATACAGTCAAATCTTGTGGCATGAAATGAAATCAGAATCATTAGAAGCATTTTACTGGTGTATTAGGATTGCATAGTAGTATGTCGTGGCGGGGTGGTGTAGAGAACAGATGCATGCTGGGTAGTGTCACATGCTTTTGGAGTGTTTTGAATGAGAACTCACCGTCAAGAACAACTCCTTCATCCATAGGGGTTGTTACCTATTCTCTCATTTCATCTCACAACAGGGTCCTTGGGAGATTTCTGTCTCCACCTTTCATAGATGAAGAAATTGGAGCATAGGAAGCTAAAGTCTATGTTTACTAAGCCTGTATAGTGATGTGGGAGTGTCATATCAATCTGTTGATTTCATTGGTTAAGCAATAAAGAAACTGCTTGGCCCTGATAGGTTAAAACATAGGTGGGAGGAGTAAACAGAATAGAATGCTGGGAGGAAGAGGAAGTGAGCTCAGAGACGCCATGCTCCCCTCGCCCGGGCAGACACACGCGATGAAGCTCCGACCCAGGATGGACGTAGGCTAGAATCTTCCCGGTAAGACCAGTGCTCACAGATTATTAGAGATGGGTTGATCGGGATATCAGAATTAGCTGGTAAGGGCTAGAGCTAAAGGGCCAAGCAGTGTTTAAATGAATACAGTTTGTGTGTTGTTATTTCGGGCATAAGCTAGCAGGCAGCCGGGGTGCTGGGGACGCAGCCCCGCCGCTCTTATTACTACAGTATAGACAGGATTTGTTCCCAGATCTGTGAGGTTCTAAGCTCCTTGTACAAGCCTGCCATGTTCCGTGAAGAACAATGCTCTTTGTGAACCACGCATTCACTTCCGCTGACTTTACCGGAAGAGTCGGTAAGCAAACTGTTTTCCCACAGTGCTCATTGTTGTTGTTGTTTGGTTGGTTGGTTTTGGTTTTTCAAAACAGAGTTTCTCTGTGTAGCTTTGGAGCCTGTCCTGGAACTCACTCTGTAGACCAGACTGGCCTTGAACTCAGCAATCTGCCTGCCTCTGCCTCTTGAGTGCTGGGATTAAAGGCGCGTGCCACCACCGCCTGGCTCAGAGTGTTTTTAAAATATACTTCACAGTAGTTCTGCAAAGGACCTTAGGGGAATTATGTTGGCATCTCCTGCCTGCAGATTCATGGCTGGGTCATTCTACAGTGATTCCAGGAGCCCTATAATCTTACAGCCTGAGGCTACTGCCCTGGCCTGTGTGCCCTCTGGGATGAGCTGCTGCATCTTGACTGTGGTCAGCCATCAGTCAGAGAAGGCTGGGTGCTGAAGCTGGCTCTCCAGAGAGTAGGGCTTGTCTGCTATTGAAGAGACAGGAGAGCCAGGGAGAAGTGGATGACAGAAAAGGTCATGGGGCTGGTTATCTATAGTATTCTGCTAATAGAAAACACAAACAGCACAAGAAACAAATTGGAAGGAAGGGCAAAGGGCAGTGCAACCCGTCCCATCATTCACCAATATATAGACAGCCCACTAGTGTCCCAGCCACCAAACAAAACACCCTGAGCCGTTAGCACACAGCAAGGTGGTAATTATTACGTCACAAATGAGTATCTGCCAACTTTCCTAGACCTTCCAGCCTGCTTGGGAATTGGTCCTGGCGTTTAAAAAGGTAATTTATTCTTTTACATTTTCATATTATGTACCTTGATCAAATTCACCTCCACTCTTCTCCCAGCTCCTCCCAGATCTACCCCTCCTTCACACAGACACCCTTTGTGTCCTTCCCCCATCTGTCCCCCCGTCTCTCCATCTGTCTCTGTCTCTCTCTCTCTCTCTGAAGTTACTTTCTGTTATGCCCAAATTTTGGAATCTGAATCACCACCATGAGACACACTCTGATGTAAAAACCAAGAGTCTTTATTTGCGAGTTAACTTAGGTTCCTGAGTCCATCTGAAGCAGCAGCAGCAGGAGCAGCAGCAGCAGCAACAACAACCCAGAACAGTGCAGGAGAGGAACCAGCCAGAACTGCAGACAAACAGTGGTTTATGTAGGAAAAGAGGCTTGGACCTCGGGGCTTGGGATTGGCTGCCCTTCAATGATGTAAGGGGCCTTTCCAGGCCTGCAGGGAATTCCCAGCTGCCAGTAACTGCCTAAGGCTCTGATTGGTCCATTTTTCCTGCTCAGGATTGGTTGATTTTGAGTCAGGGTCAGAGATGGCTCTATTTCTGGGGCCAAACTATGTTTCTCTGGTTCTTTCTACCTTTTTCACCCTAATTTGGGGCCACAGCAGATTTCTTTGGTATCTGAGTCTAGGGACTTAATGTGCTCTTCTGATCTCAGCTTCAGGGTACAGGGCTTTCTGCAGCTCTACGTTTAGGGACAAAATGTCTCTTACCCAGCTCTGGTCCCGTTTTCAGGGTGTTTCTCTCCCTGGGCTGGGGCTTGGAGCCTCGCCGGAGCCTCACCGTTTGGGGTCTGTGTGGGGGCTGCGGATCAGAGATTTTCTGGGGTTTGGGTCTCTCACCTTCAAGCAGATGTTTGGTCCCCTGGCTCTTGCCATCTTTCTGCCCCTTCTCCCATGATGCCCCTTGAGCCTTAGCTGCAGGGGCCATGTTGTAAACGTATTAACTGGGGATTGGGGCCTGCCAACTGTTGTTCTCTGTATTATTGTTCTATTTTGGCTTTTCTATAATGATCCCAGTGTGTTATAAAAATATAATCTGTGGGTATAAAGATACTTATCTAGATTGTTGTTAGAACTGATCCTGGTGTAGACAGTGGCAGTGACATCATTCTCTAGGTTCCTTGGTCTCACCAGCCGCTGGTGGTCTGCTAATCTTACAGAACCAGGTATGAATTCCCTGCTATTGAGTTGACTGTAGATCCAGTTGGCTGTTGGTTACCCCTAAGATATAAGCGCCACTCACACATTTTGACATAACTTACAGTTTTGGTCATGATGGTGGCTCATCAACATTGCCCTGCATAGGACGAGTGGTTGCTTTTTCTCTGTTGGCAGCTTGCATAGCTCCTCCCAGGACTGAGAGCTGGTCCTCTGAGCCTTAGCGTTCTGGAGGTAACCTGGGAATGCATCCCAGGTACTTGTTATTGTGCCACAAGACACAGGATCGCAAACTCACTGGGACTTTTGAGGTGTTTTGATGTTCTGTGAGTGTTGTAGACCCATGAATACATGCGTTGTTTTAGAGAGAAACACCAGCACAGCCAGCAGTTTAAAGCAAGCGCAAACTTGGGTGTGGCAACACAAGCCCACACCTTCTGCATTTGTTCCTCTCAGTCACGGTAGACACCTCACTACCGTCAACAAAATCAGGACGTGGGGTTGGCCAAGCGCAGGGAATGAAAAGGGACACCATGTTCCTTTACGAATTTAGCCCCTCGAGGAGTTTTCCTCCTTCCAGACCGAAGGGTTCAAGTATGGTGCAATCATTTCGGGAAACTTAGATGTAATTATAAAAGGAGATTTGTTTTTCAAATCTTGCCCAGGAACAATTTAAACAGCATGCAGATCATGTTGTGTGTGTACACTCTGCAACCTGTTACCCAGTGCTCTCAGTCCTGAGGTTTCTGGTTTGCATGTTGTTTGGTTAAGACTTAGTTGCTCAGTAAGTAGTTTTAGAAGGAGCACAGGAGAAGAATTGAGCAGTGCCCAGAAGTGTTGGTGATTGCAGCAGAGAGAACCAACCCTTGAAAAAATTTATTTACAAATAAGAGTCAAATGACAAGCAGTTCTTTGTAAGATGATAGAACGAAGTGACCCTGGACCCCGCGTGGACTGCTGAGGAGGGACTGCCTGGACCCAGCGTGGACTGCTGAGGAGGGACTTCCCCGGACCCCATGTGGACTGCTGAGTAGGGACTGCCTGGACCCCGCGTGGACTGCAAGGAGGGACTTCCCCGGGCCCCGCGTAGACTGCTGAGGAAGAGCTGTCCAGACCCCACATGGAATGCGCGGAGGGACTCCTGGACCCCACGTGGACTGTGAGGAGGGACTCCTCGGCTCTTCTAGGCTCTTCCATCACTGCTGTTTAAAGATAGGTTACTTATGTCATGTGTGTTAGTGGTTTGTTTGTTTGCTTGTTTGTTTCTTTTTTGAGGCGGAACTTCATGTAGTCCAGAATGGCTGTGTAGCAAAGAGTGGCCTTGAACTTCTGATCCTCCTGCCGTTATTTCCTGAGTCTTGGGGGTACCCATGGCATTGTCTTCAGGCAACTTGCCTCTTCATGAAGTGCTGCTGGGAGGCTGGGGTGTTGCTGGTGACTGAGGGTTTGCCTGGTATCTGCAAGGTTCTGGGTTGGGTCTCCAGGACAGCAAAGCAAAAAGAGCAAACAAGTAAACGGTGACTCTGTTGTCCTGGATCTCACATGGCGCTGGGCTTCCAGCCTCTCAGCACAGTTTTCCTAAAACCCCTCTCGCTCTGTACTCTGGAAACAGCACAGCAGAGCTGTGAGGTTGCTGGACAGGTATCACATCAGTAAGAAAATATCATCTGATTCTCTCCATTAAAGAAAAGTAACACATATTGATTTCACTTGGCAGAAGATACACATCAAGAGGGTTGGCTGGATTTCTTGGCTTTTGCATAATCCTCAGGCTTCTGTCTTTACTGTGCTCTGGCGTCTTCTGGCAAATGCAGATCGTTATTTAGAGACTGCTACGAATTCCCCATGAAGATCTTTTGGCAGGTACACAAACGCAGACCACGGCACTACACAGCAAACACATATAACACGTATGGAGAGGAGTGGTGCTCCTCTGGGCTGTTTTCAACATATTAGAAACACATAGTACCATAGCTAGGGTCCCCAGGAACTTAACTGCCTATGAGACTCAAATGTGCTTCACCTGTCAGGGTCCCTATCTGCCTGCCTTGTGTGTGGACGATGTGTGGGAGTCAGAGGCCAATATGACAGGTTGTTCCTCAGGTTCCTTCTACCTTTTGCTTGAGATGGCCTCTCACTGACCTAGAATTTCTTCAGGCAGGCTAGGCTTGCTGGTCAGAGAGCCTCCAGGGGTCTGCTCATCTCTGGAGCCTATCATACCACTGCTAAGATCACAGGCTCACTACTCTATCCATCTTTTTAAATAAGCGTTCTGGGGATTGAACTCTGGTCTTTGTGCTTGTGAAGCAAGTTCTTTACTGACTGAACCACATCCCTAGCCTGCTTTGGAGCTGTACGTGGGTGGAGGTGTTGCTTTGCTGTCTCCTGTCTCTTTTCCATTTTGAATAAAGATGTCTCAGATTCTGTTACCCTACCAACACTTTGTATCCTTAACAGAATAATACTTTTTTTTTCATAATGGAGGCAACCAGTGGACAGGTGAAGTGCTCACTGCGGGAAGATGAGTCAGTCCCCTTGTTCTTCATTCTTACGTTTGTATTTTCCGCCCAGCTCCCATTCTCAAGGTGTTCAGGATCACCCAGAGAAACAAGCCTTTGGCTGTTGAGCTTGGCCTATTCTGCTGGTTAGAAGGTGAGACAATTTTATTCCTGATATGAATGTTTCATAAGCCAGAACACACAAGGGAAATCCACTTTCCTTGAAAAAGCCTGGCATCCCCTTCGCCTGGCACTGAAGGCAGTTCTACAAAGGCCTCCCGTCCTTTTCCACAGGGGCTGAGAAGATGCGTGGCTGGCTAGTCTAGAAGCATGGCCCCCAGAAGGGACCTGAAGCACTTAAGAAACAAAAGAGATGGCCCAGGCTTGTCCACCCCCACCATAGTTAGCAGCTGCCTGTGCTGTGACCTCGGGCTGGCTCTGTATTCTAAGACAGCTCCTAACCTGACAGAGGCCCTGGTCTTGTGCGGTAACTAGAAATGACTGGGGAGAATGGCTTACCAGTGCCTTCATTTCTCCCTCTGCAAAGCTGTGCCCATGGTCCTTAAGGTATATAATACTGAATATAATTGTAGTAGACGATATTTAAAGAGAAGACAGTCAGCGCTGGTAATCTACCCAGTGTTTCAAGAGAGCACTGATAATTGCTGGAAGACTCTCCTAGATTAAACACAAGAGACATCTCAGAGCATCATTGAAACGTTAATCACCTGTTACCCTGAAAGTTTTGGTAGCGAGATATCATGGTGGCTACCTAACATTTAGACGGACAGATCGGCGAAAAATACATATTCAAACAAACCATTAGCATGTTTTACAAAGTGATTACCCGAAAGTTTTGGTAGTTAGGTATCATGGTAGCTATCTAACATTTTAAATATAGATAGGTGAAAAATTCATATTTCAAAGAAGCCATGAGCATGTTTTGCAAAATAATGTGCCTAGGGATATGCTGTGTGAAATTCGATACTAATGCCAAAGCGTACTTGAATTACCCATCACTTAAACACCTCAGGACTATAATCCAGGATCAAAGTGCCAGAAATAAAAACACGAAACAAAATGGGCGGGCTTCTGGATGGAGGGTTAATATGCTGTGCAAATGATGCGAGCATTCTTATTAGCGTAGTTTGCAAGAGGATAAAATCTCAGTGACGATTGCAATGTTAGATGGCATGTTTATTATTAAAATATCATTATGTGCAGAACAGTTGAACATCACCACCAAGTCACTGAAAAGTAAGCATGTGACTGGTCCAATGGACGATTCTTCTTCTTCTTCTTCTTCTTCTTCTTCTTCTTCTTCTTCTTCTTCTTCTTCTTCTTCTTCTTCTTCTTCTTCTCTCCTCCTCCTCCTCCTCTTCCTCCTCCTCTTCCTCTTCCTCCTCCTCCTCTTCTTCTTCTCCTTCTTCTTCTTTAAAAGTCAATAGAAAGCCTTTATTAGGCAGCCAGCCACTACACTGGGATCCCAGGGTAGCACTGGGCCTTTCTCAGGGTGAACTTTAGTCACAGATCCCATATTCTGGGTTGGCACACTTCAGTTCACAAGAACAGTTAGTCAGAGGTGGAACTGCAGAAGCCGAAAAGCAAGGTTAGTATGTTTAGGGACTTTCCCAGAACTATGGACTTTGATGGATTTGGTCTTTGTTTTGGTTTTGGCAGGTGGTTTTGGTGGTCTACCTGCTGAATTTTACAGCCTAGATGGTACTTCCATCATGGAGCTGGATGTGTGAAGGTCAGGGGGCTGCTAAGGTCTGAGACCCTGTTACACTCAGGAGTGAGTACAAACAGCTTCTGTCCCTTTCAGCCTCCCAGGTGTGTTCACCCTGTGACCCTCCGGCCTGTGACAAAGGACAGCCCAACACAAAAGCACAAGTTTCCAATACTATGAGCTTCCCTTTGGGTTGCTTTTCCTGTAACTCTTTTGGGCAGTTGGTAGATAGCAATCACCCATGCCGGTATCCATATAGACACACGTGTGTGAGCGGTGTTCACACAACTGGGCTTGTGAGATGGCTCTGCAGCTGAGGTCTCCTGCCCAAGCCTGGGGGTCTGAGTTACATTCTGGAAACCCACAAGGTGGAAGGAGAGAATGGACTCCTACAAGCTGCACTCTGACCTCCATACATGCACCACAGCACGCATGTGCGTGCATATACCCACAAAATAACTAAATGGGAGAAAAGACTTTAGATATCGCATTGGTAGGAGAGCCAAAGGCTGAGACACCATTCCACACTCCAACCAGCTGTATAGGTGTGGCTGGGACTAGGTAGGTTTGAGTCAGTGCCGGGGACGCACCCTGAACAAAAAACAAACAAACAAATTAAAACCCTACAAGCCAAGAATTCTCATGGGTTTTGAATTGATTGTAGCCAACCAGACTGGCACAACCTCTAGCATTTGGTTCTGAACAGTAATTGAAACATACTTTTCTTACACTTCCCAAAGAAAGAATGAAATAGAAAACTCAAGCTAGATAGCAGTCATAATTTTAGGGTTATAATTATATTATGTATTATATATTGGGTGAAGATGCTATAGAGATTAATATAGATAAGATAGATATGTGGCAGATTATAGAGATATAAAAAGATGATAGGAGATGGATAGATAGAGTTAAATGATAGATATCAGCTACCTAGATACAGCAGAGAGAAATAATAGATGACAAATAGGAAGATAGAGATAGTTACAACTATAACAGAAAAATAGGATAACTAGGTACATAGGATAGATAAATAATAGGTGATAGAGATAGACAATATACAGATGGAAGATAGATAATAGATAAATAAGAGATAGGTATGGTAAGCATGATGAAGTATGCTAGGGGGATGAACAGAGGAGACAGATGGTAAACAGTGGTAGTCATGAGACCTGATGTGCCCTCTGTGTGTCCTGTGCTTACCACAGTTGCCATCCTGTGAGTTCCTTTAGCACAATATTCCCATAGAGCATGCAGTCATACAATGACCCTACAGACCATCAGTTACCTTCTCATATATATATGCTTTTACCAGTAATTTCAGTGGAAGGGCCAAGTGGTTTGGATACAACAAACTCTCAGCTGAACCTTTGCCTCAGACTGAAATCAAACCTAAGTCATGTATGAAGTTCAAAAAGTTGAGTTAACTTTTCCCCTTTCTTTTAATTTTTGAGTGTCTCTGCACTTCCTGGTTTGGGTTGGGAGGAGAAACCAAAATACCGCAAGAAAAGCTATTCTTGTTTCTCTTCCAGCCGTTTCAAAGCCAAGAAGCACTAGAAATCTCCCGGAGAAAACAGTTCCCACCTAATTTCTAGCCCCAAAGGTTCAGATAAGTTTGAATAAACTTTGGATAATGTTGCTTCTATGACTTGGGGAATGTGGAAGAAAGGCATTAGTTTAAGAACGGTCCTAGGATGACAGAGGGAAAGAAATAAATGATAGCAAATTGGACATTTCTTCAAACTAAGCTGAGGGCAGAATTAGGACGGAAACAGCATTTGCATGATGCCAAAGGAGCTAAGGTATCAAAAATTTTGGAGGAAAATACTTAACTCGACTTTTAATTTTTGAGTATGGCCGTTTTTAAGAACCCTGTGCATATTATGTTAGTGCCTTCATTTAAAATGTATTCCCCAGAAACCATTAAGCTCACTGATTCCCAAATCTGGGCTGAGTGGAAATTGTGAAGGCCATAATCACGCTGATGATCAATCCTAACCATGTAGCCTTGCATTGGTTTACACCGTTCTGTTCAGAACCAAATCATTTGCTAGGCGAGCATTTACTGAGCTCCTACCATGTGATGGGATCCTATGCAGTGCTAGAGGCTCAATTCCAATAAGATGCACAGTCTTTGAAAGCAGACTCGGATGCAGAAGACTGTCATGTGAATGAGTTGAACCCAACGGAAGTGGTTACTAATGATAGGATGATACAGACAGTCTGGAGACTGGGGGCCTCAGTGCAAGGAGCCCCCCAAACCACTAAGGCAGGCTGGATGCTCATGACAGACCCCCTACAGGTGCTGAGATCTCAAGCAGTGGAATGAGTGAGTGAAAACTCCATTCTCTGGACCAAGACTTCCCCTTAAACAGGACAGAGTGCAGACCCCACCTTGGCAGCACGAATGGGCATTCTTGGGATGATGAGCTTGGGTGTGCATACAAAAAGGAGACCCTAAATTCCAAGCAGGCTGGGAAGGGGAAAGGATGGTCAAGCAGGGGAAGCCCAGCACCGAGACCTGACATCACCGGCATCAGCGTAGACCCTGGGACAAGCAACAAGCCCGAATGGAGGAAGGCTGACCTTCTGAAACCAGGCTTTAGGAACACAGCCAGGTTCCCCCAAGGACTTGACAGGGTCAAGACGTTTATTATTATCATTGTTGGTATTATTACTTGACACAGTTTGGTGTAACAGGAAACCAAAGAGTTTGGAGTCAGACAGACCCAATTTTCATTCCTGGCTCCAAACTGTATATGCTCTGTGGCTTTGAATAAATTACTTGACTTAGCCTCTACATGATGGAGATGGTCATGTCCCCTCCCTAGGGCTGCTGAGCAAAACAAGTGAGGCCCGTCACGTGAGCATGTGCTGTGTCTGGCGCACGTCAGGCTTTGCGGATGCAGTTGGCTTGCGGCTTGCTTTTAGGACTGACTGTGGTGCCTATAGACCAGGTTCATCAAGAGCAGAATGTCTGCTGTGCTAATTTGAACATAATCGGCCCCCATAAGGTCACAGGGAGTGGCATTATTTAGGAAGTGTTGCCTTGTTGAAGGAAGTGTATCACTCAAAGTGTTGAGGTCTCCTTTGCTCAAACTTCACCCAGTCTAACTCTCAGAACACTTCCTGTTGCCTGGGGGTCAAGATGTCGAACTCTCAGCTACCTCCCCAGCACCATGTCTGCCTGTACACCTCCATGTCCCAGCATAATAATGGACTAAACCTCTGAACTGTGAGCCACCCCAATCGAATATTTTTCCTTTATAAGAGTTGCCGTGGTCATGGTGTCTCTGCATAGTAGTAGAAACCCTAAGAGAGCTACCTTCTCTGCCCTCCTGCAGCTGCTTCTGTTGGACGTTTCTTTCCTCTTGTGCTACATCTTTGCCTGAGACACATTTTGTGATCATTGCTACTCTCTCAAACACCCAAAGGAGCCACTTAACTTTAGAGAAGAGGAAAATGTGGCTTAAAGAAATGGCTCAGTCAGTAGTGTGCCTGTAATGGCAGTTCTCGTGAGGCTGAGACAGCAGAATCATGGGGGCTTGCTGGCCAGACTGTCCAGCCAAGTTGGTGAATGCCAGGCTTAGCAAGAGAAGCTAGGTCCAAAAAAAGGTAGGGAGTTATCGAGGAAGACACCTGCAATGGAGCTCTGGCTTCTACACACACACATCTGCAGGCAAATACATGCTTACATGTGGACACACACACACACACACACACACACACACACACACACAGAGAGAGAGAGAGAAGGAAGACAGACAGACATAAGGAAACCAGATCGAGCACTGAAATCATTTGTTCAGTGATGCAATTAAGAAGTGAAGGCTCTCAGTTCCAGCCAGCTACTCTGAGTCCAGAGTCTGTGTTCTTTCTCGCCAGGCCCACCCTGAATCTGTGTAAGATGTAAGAGGTACACTGTGGGAAATGGATTTGGGAGCTTGGCCTCTGTGCAACCAAACAAATTCCAGAAACGTTTGCCATGAGAGGTCTCATTTGGGGGAAGGAGTATATATGTTTCTTTATGCTCCCAACACCGTGGAAACCGGCTAGAGAAAATCTCCCAAATCTTTACTAACAACTGGGAAGGGCTGAGAGCTAAGCTATTGCTTACACTTTTATCCCGTCCAGTGAGTACTTCATTCTTTGAAGATAAATGCATATCTGTTTAAAGATATTCTATATATGCCGGTTCAAGTATAAAAAATATGCAAAGCAAATAATCCAACAGTCGGTATTCTTGCCAAAAAAAAGAAGGAAAAAAGCTCTGCCCTGAATACAGACATCTCATGTGTTGGCCACCGGGGCAGATCTGAAATTCAAATCTGTCTGAATTCACTGCACGAATCTGCACCGTTTACTCGGTTTCTCAGCTCATTTATAAAGAAGGGGTGGGTTCACAACCAACAGCACCAGGACTCTGTGTTTTCTGCTCACAGTGATGGGCACTTTTCCCCAGGAAAAACATTCTAATTCGCTGTGATTTTGTGGCCGAGAGGTCGCCACAGCAGAGAGACATACATATTCATAAGACGACGGCGTAAGATGTGTCTTTGGTTTTCTTCATATATTAGGGTTGCTTAGAATTTCTAAATGTTCCGTCTTCTCTGAAAGGCCCCATTCACCCTTCCTAAGGAAACCTTTAAGTAAAGACACACTCAGAGCTGTCTGTTTGCCAGAAAATGGCAGATTCCGGGTTCTCCAGGGGAGGATGACCACAAATGCCACTCATCGCCCTAAATTAAAGTACTCATCTATAGCTGGTGTTTGAGGTTGAGCCATATACAAATAGAATTAGGGCCAGCCTTTACCAAGATGGCTCAGGAGAAGTGCCCTGGGTCCTGCCCTGGGCAGGGACTCTCCTCTGCCATGGACCTCCTTGGTTTGTGGTGTCTCCAACGGTGCTTCCTGGAAAGAAGGGAGAAGATGAAGATGCAGCAGAGGAAGTTGCCCTTCTCCATGGAAGCCCAGAGCTCTGCTGCTTTGCCTATCACACTGACCTCGCTAGAGCTGCCTGCATCCGGCCATTCCCTCACTTCGTGCTAACGTGTAGGTACAGCAATAAGGAAAGTAACGTGGATTGGATTCTGTCCTCCCGTCCAGAAATCCATGTGTTGAAATCTACCCCAAGAAACAATGTGACCTCATTGGAAAATACAGTCTACTATTATTTGTGTATATGCGTGGGTTTCCACATAGGCCATGGCGTGAGGGCAGCTTTCAAAGCTCATTCCTGCCTGTGGGTTCTGGGGAGCTAACTCAGGTCAGCAGGCTTGCACTCCGTGCCTCTCCCCCCTGAGCGCAGAAATAGAGTCTTTACCAAGGTCATCAAGGTAAAGTCAGACCTTTACAGCGATCTTCATCTAGCATGTCATGTTAAATGGTTGGTGTTTCCTAAAGAGGGGAAATTCTGCTGTACAGATATTCCCAGAAGGAAGACCCATAAAAAAGGGGTAGATTGTGTTTAACACTGATGTTGGTATGATTGTATCAATACCTGGCATTTCGCTACTTATTTTAAAGATACCACCTCTGTTTTACGCCTCTGTCCACTGTTTACCCGACTCTCTCACTAAGTGATTTTTTTTTTCTTGCCATGACACTCACACTACATTTTTCATTGGCTTTTAAACTGTATTTTAAGAGTTATTTTCTTAGTGGTTGCTCCAGCACTTGAAGTATATATCTGTCCCTGGAGATTGACTTAATTTTTATACTAACATGGGGTTGGGGAGATGTCTCACTCAGTTAAGTGCTTGCTTCATAAACAGGGGCCCTAGATTTCAATACCAAAACCCACATGTAACAGCCGAACACTGTAGTATGTGTCTGTAATCCCTGGGGAGGCAGAGACAAGAAGCTGGTGACCTGTGTGTTTAGTCTCAAAGCTTCCCTTAGGGTTTATTCTAAAGCAGGGTTTGCCTCTGAAGAAAAGTTATGCATTCTTTTAAAACCTAGGACCATTCCTAGTTCTACTTAATGTTTGAAAGATGACTTTGTTGGATGTTAGTTTGGGGGGTTGTTTGTTTTTTGTTTTTGTTTTGTTTTGTTTGTCATGGTCTCTCTATGCTTGTAGCCTCTGCTGGTCCCACATTGCACTGTAGAAAAGGCTGTCCTTGAAGATTCAGTGATTGTCCCCATCTCTGCCTTCAAGCCCTGGTGCTGCTGGGGGGCATCACTAACCAGATTGTGTACTGGAATCTTAGTTGTTGCTTTATTTTAGCAACTATGTCTTCCCACTGCCTCCTTCTGCCCGCTGTTTGGACGAGAACTCAATGGCTGATCTTATCAGAGGTCCATCAGCGGGTTATCTCGTGCTTCCAACATTTTGATTATGATGACTATAGGTGTGGTATCTTTACCTGTGTTCTATTGAACACTCATTGGGCTTCTTCAACATTTACAAGCACCTGCCTAGCTATGTATATAGCCAGAAAAGAGAACCAGTCTAGATGTCCACCAGCAGATGAACGGATAAAGAAAATGTTGTATGCAGACAGAACGGAACCCCAAATATTCTTCGAGATAGTCCTTGGGTTCTTTAAGTATTAGAACTTAGTGCAATTCTCTTTTCTAATCTTTTCTTATTTCAGATCTTAGCAATACTTTTTGTTATTTTGTCCTACTTGCTTTTAGTCTTTCTGGGGGTTCCTCCAATATTCGAGCACATTATTAAAATTTTATCTTTGTGTTCTAGAGCAGTTGTAGATTTGCATCTTGAAATACTGATTTCTCTTCCCACATTGGGAATGCGAGTGTGGGCCCAGAAGCCAACACCAATCAACCCCTCTGTCACTCTCTGCCTTAGCTTTGGGAGCTTTGGAACCTTAACTCTCACTGAACCTGCAACTTGCTGATTCAGCTGTACCAGCCAGCAAGCCCCAGGGAGCTTCTTGTTTCCTTCTCTCGGTGCTGGGCTGGGCACATGCTGTCAGGTGGGTGTAGAGATAGGAACTCCGGTCCTCCTGTCTGGAAATAGGAACTTTACCAATGTAACCATCTTCCCAGCCTGGATTTGCTGTTTGATATGACACGTAGTATTCTACATACTTGTGAAGTACAGTATGTTCATCTGATGCATTTCTGTATTCTTTCTAGAGAGGCAAGTGGTGTGTGTGTGTGTGTGTGTGTGTGTGCGTGTGTGCGCGCGCGCGCTCCATCTTCTTTTACCCCTTATGTTTATACAGGATGCTCATATACACTGTACAAATTATTTTTATGTTTAAAATCCTACTTGATTCTCATAATATCCCTGTAAATAATGTATTGTTCTTGTGTTATAAATAAGAAAACTAAGGGCCTTAAAAAGGAAGCAGGCACAGCTAGCAGATGGCCCAATAAAACCTGGATTAGCATTACCAAGACCAATTCCAGTCTCCCTGTCCCACAAAGCATGTCCAATATTCTTCAATAATTTATATTTTCCATGAAAGTCTGAATAAACCTGTGGACTTTTCTTTTCCCTTCTTAACTCTGAGCAGGCTGACGGTGGCTGGCAGTCACCCCAATGCATGTCATGCAGTGGGCTCTTGGATTTGATGCATGTGCAGAGTCGGTGTTCACATGAACAGCCATTGCCTTTGATCTCTTTGGGTTGCTAAGCAGTGGGCACTCTCTGCTTCGGGGAGAGAGCTCCCTTGGGCATGTAGCAAGGCACCTATCTGCTCATTCAGCGTGGTCATCTCGCCATCCTTTGCTTAGAATCACAAAGCCAACAGGTCAACACATGTGTGGAAAGGTAGGTCTCGAAGAGAGAGTTGAGAATTGAGAGTGATACTGTCTTCTTTCTCAGAAAGGGAAGAAAAGACCAAAGAGGAAAGGACCAGAGTCTTCATGCGCCACAGCTGCTGTGAAGGCCGCTTTTGAAACTCAAACTGCCCTTGGAGTTTAGTGTTTAAAGGGCAAGTGAATGAAATGAAAACAGCTTTGGTTAAAAACAAGTAGTGATTCAGTCTAAGCATTGATCACGATTCAACCTCAGCTCTTTGGAGACTGAGTTTGGGCTGGGGAACAACAGGAATGTGTAAGAGATTGGATAGAGGTCTCAAGTCTTTACCAACAGAGAGCAGCTTGGCTTTTCCCTTCACACTCTGTCCCTGGCCACAACACACACACTGGCCTGGATTTTTATGGCAAATCAAAAGTTTGTTTCAGTTTTGGAGCTTTGATAAAAGCTCAGAGGAAGTTCTGTTTGACAAGAGAGGTCAAGAGAAGGATTTGTCTTTTACTAAGACCCAGGGATGGTAATGTAGGAGGATGTTCACATCTGTGTGTAGAGGTTATTACAGTATTTGACAGTCACTGTTAACCATTTAGGCATGGTGTAACCACTTGGTGCAAAAACACCCCTGTTGAAAGCCTGCCCAACCAGATGCAAGCCGAGAGGGTAAGACTTGAAAGAATGTCGAACAAATGGGTGACCTTTGGTGTACTGTGCTGGTTTCTCTGTCGGTAGCACCTGTGTGCTTAATTTCCTTCACGGTTCTGCTGACTCTGAGCATCCTTGCTATGATGTTCCATGGCATTTGGCCAATGGGAGACAGCAATAGAAGGCTGGGACCAGGAGGAGAGTCTGGATATATTTTGCAGATAGCTCCTTTTCTAGCCAAAAGCTATGGATGGCTATGTCCCTATAATTAATGAACTATTTCTGCCAATGACTTATGAAAGCCTCAGGCCTAGCAGGAGCTCCATCTGGGATCCTCACAACTCTTGGGGCCCTTGGAGCTCACTGACACTAACCTCTCAGCAAATCCCATCTCAGTCTTTTCTCTAGTCCCTTCATCCAGTGCTAGACAGCCTTGCTGCGGTATGACAGTCATAGCCTTCCATCTTCAGATGGACAGACAGATGCCTGAGCTGAATGGTGCTGTCTTCAGCAGTTGCTCAAAGGCAGCCATGTCTGTTCAGCTGTCACAGAATCTCCCCCAACTCTACGTGATTGCCCAGTAAAGTGGTTTCAGAGAGGGAAACGGATCCACCAGCTACATATGTGGTGTGCTTGTTTTAGTCTGGCGTCCTTCACCCATTCCTAGTGGCTTAGCTCTGGCTAAGTAATTGAACTTGCTAATTTTCACTAATCTTTCAAAGCTTTTATTTCATTCAAGAAGCCTCATGGGTGCCAGCTGTGAGTCAGGCATGAAGTTTCTGTTCTAGCGGGAGAGATAAACCATGACACCTAGCCCTTGCTGTGACTAATTCATTCCCCCAACACGGCCATGAGCTACAAAGCTGGATGGAAAAACAATTTCCATTTATTTTAATGGAAAAGCTATGATTTATTTCATTTAAAAACCAAAACACACAGTTTTCTAGATTTAAAAAAAACCATACCAACTGAGCAATTTAAACAATTTTGTATAAGTAATAAAACTCAGGATGTGGACAGTGAAGCACACATGACCGGAAATGTCATCTGGACTCCTTGTCGTTGTGTAAGGGAGGAGGTACACCGGAACAAGTGCTGCCAGGGACACATGAGGAGCCGTTCTTGGGGAGGCCACTGGGTCGCATGACCCTCTGAGCATACATTTTATTGCATGGTTAAAGACTTCCTCATATTAAATTTTTATGCCCCCCCCAAATCGTTTCAATTTTGCATGCTTATGGTTTTCAACTATGTCAAAACAAAGAAGAGAAAATCACATTTAGGGGAGAGCGAAAGCAGAGCATGACAGTGTGCTGGAATGCACAGGATAACCCTCGCACACACGTGCGGGAGAACCCTGCAAGACGTTAAAGCCCTTTCCTGTTTTAGAACATTTCACAGCCACCAGATCTAACCCTCTGGCTAACAGGGCACAGTGTGTGCCTATCCACACACAGACACACCCATACACAGGATTTTAAAAAAAAAAAAACTACTGTCCACAAGAGGGAACTTTTTAACAAGTTCTCTTTGAAGTTTGAATAATATTGTGTTTGATATATTGGCAGTCATTGTTGGTCAGTCTTGTTGTATCTGTTGTCCCGAGTGTGCTCTGTTAGGATGATATCAGATCCCACCAACTATAGCCGTACAAGCTGCATCCATTTTCTTGGCTGTGAATCAGCAGAAGTGGCTGGGTTATCTGGATAGACTTGGCTGACGGCAAACACAGGTTCTTCGTCCAGTGTTAATCACCAGTAGTTACTCCCAGACGCTCCGATCACACATTACATTTCACACAGTAAATGTGTGTGCGCGTGTGTGTCTGTGTACTTATGTGTGTGTGCTTATATGTGTTGGGGGTGCTAAGAAAGGGTCACAGACTCCTCAGAGTTCAGAGGCCTGTGCTGAGGACGGAGACAGGGAGCTGGCTCACATACAAAGAAGTCCTTGTAGGGCCAGTTGAGTTTTCAGAGGCATCCCAGGTACACAGGGACATACCTGTCAGATGCAGGTCCGGGTGACAGGCAATGACGGATGTGGACTACGTTGGGGGCAGGAGAAGCTGTGACTCAGCGATGACCTGGGACAACAGGAGCCCTTTGCTGTGGCAGTTTTACTGGACAGACTCATGGGTCAGCATGGAGCCATGTCTTAGGGTACCTTAGTTCTTAGGCTGACCTTTCCTTTATAGTCCCCAGTTAGAGGTACATGCGGTGTGGCTGATATCCGGTGTTTCAGATAGACTTAGATATAGTCACAGATGGAATTATTTATAGGCACAAACAAATGAGACTTCATGTCCTGTGCTGAGCTGGTGGTGTCAGCTTGTATAAACGAGGTGGAGAATCATTCTGACTTGTCACTTATAGTCCAGGTGGAGTAACTCAGGTCAGAACTGTTGCTTTGTAAAACAGAGTGACCCAAGGTTCAGTGCAGCATGAAAGACTCAGCCATGTAGAGCAGATCCGGTCTGTCCTCATTTTTATTGCCTGTGACTGCTCAGGTGTCTCTGCTCTGTGAAGCCGTGGGACACAAACAACCGACCCACAAGGAATGCTGGGCTGCTCTTGTCTGCAGTGACACATTGGCGTAATATTTGCTACTTATTTACATTACTTATATTTGAGCATTTTTATAAACATAAATCTGGACTTTGTTTCTCTCTCTTTTTTTTTTTTTTGTTTTTTTGAGACAGGGTTTCTCTGTGGCTTTGGAGCCTGTCCTGGAACTAGCTCTGTAGACCAGGCTGGTCTCGAACTCACAGAGATCCGCCTGCCTCTGCCTCCCGAGTGCTGGGATTAAAGGCGTGGGCCACCACCGCCCGGCTTGGACTTTGTTTCTCAAATACATGTTGGCTATAAGACATTAGATCCTATGTAACCCTGATTTGTGAGGTTTATTCCTGTTCTGTCTCCTTATTACTCTATTTTTGGTTCTTATGTCACTTAGAACCCCCTCCCTTTTGCCTCAATTTGTTGTTGTTGCTGCTGCTGCTGTTAAAGGGTGTGAGAGTGAATGCCTGTAATCCAGGCTTGTAGCTCAAGGCCCAGGAAAGGGATGGCAGATTCAGGGCAGGCTGAACTATGGGTGAGGTCAAGGCAAGCCTGGGCTACAAAGTGGGACTCCATAGCTTAAAAAACAGCAACAGACTACACCAACCAAAACATAAATGAGCAAACACCCCTTCCCCAGACTGTTACTGGTTTCTAATTTTCTGGTATTGCTCTGTAAGCTGTGGTGTGCTTCTCAGTACCACTCACAGGCACCCTCTCAGCCTAAGATTCAGAAGCATTGCCCCAGATCTCTAGGCTTAAATAAACAACAAGCCGTGCTGCCTTGGTTAGAACAGAGAAAGTGCATAGATGGAGAGAGGCCAACATCAAGGACATTTTCTTCTGGGACCTCTTCTGCTTTGCTTCTCCATTGCTGCTCAATCCAGTCAACTGGCTGCTTCAGTCAATCCTATACGTGCTCAGGGACCACCCAATTTCAGTTCAGTCTTTGAAGGTTTTAATGTAAAAAGCCAGGAACTTCAACATGTGATTTGAGCTTAACGGTTGATATTCTTTGTTATGTTGCTAATATTATCATATGCTTCATTGGTAATATTCTTTTATGTTATCTGTTTATTTGCATGTGTGGAGGTGAGGGATGCGTGTGTACTTTCAGAGGGTAGCGTAGGACAGAAGTGTCCTGCTCCCTACCTTGTCCCTTTGAGATGCAGTCTCTCACTGAACCTGGAACAGGCCATGCCAGATAGGTTGCTAGCCAGTCAGCTTCAGAATTTCTGTCTCCACCACTGTCTCTGGGACTATAGGCATGTGTGACCACACTGGCTTTTTATATGGGTGTTTGAGATCTGAACTCAGTTCCTCACGCTTACGTAGCAAAGGATTTTACATATCAAGCCATTTTCCCAGCCCCCACCCTACTTCACCATTGATTAATTTTATTTCTTGAGAATTTTCTGATGTAGGCATTTGGTTATTTCTGCTTTGTGTTTCAGTCCAGTTCTGTGGGTTAGTATTTATCTCTATTAACTCCAGGTTTGATTTCCCTGGGATACAAGCCATCAGGGTCCCCCGAAAAGTGGTACTTAAGTAGAGGGTGCTGCGACAGTCAGCTAAGTTGGCTGAAGTCCTGAGCTGAATCACCTGGGAAAGGCTGTCTGCCTTGATGCTTGTGTGACAAGTAGCGTGGACTTCACTACTGGAGATTTATGTCAGTCTCTGGAGGGCTAAGAGGTCTAGAACGTTTCTCTGGGAGCATACACTTGGGCTCCTGGATTCTTCTTGAAAGGGGGTTCACTGTCTTACCTCAGATGGTTTGTTTACTGTCTGATCCAGGAGGGAGTGACTATCTGTACATCAGTCGACACATCAGTTGACCTGGAGCATACGTACAGGCTCTGCTCTCTGCATGCTCCTGTTCTTCTGGACAAGTCGGTTAGAATAGAAATACCAGACCATTTCAACATGTACCCACACACCCAATGTATATGTACAACTATATATATAATATATATAACACTATAGTCTCTCTATATAGTTAATATTAGACATTAACATATTAGGTATATATAGTTAATATTAGTGATTGACATATTAGGTATATATACAGTTAATATTAGACATTAACATATTAGGTATATATACAGTTAATATTAGACAATGACATATTAGGTATATATATAGTTAACATTAGACATTAACATATTAGATATATATAGTTAATATTAGACATTAACACATTAGGTATATATACAGTTAATATTAGACATTAACATATTAGGTATATATACAGTTAATATTAGACATTGACATATTGGGTATATATATAGTTAACATTAGACATTAACATATTAGATATATATAGTTAATATTAGACATTAACATATTAGGTACATATGTGTTAATATTAGATATTTGCATATTAGGTACCTGTGTAGTTAATATTAGACATTAACATACTGGGCATTAGAATCATAATTCCCAGTAGCTCAGGCTGATCTTCCCTATGTAGCCAAGGATGACCTTGAACTTCACACACCGAGTGCTAGCACCACAGGTGGGCATCACTATGCCTGATCTATTTCACCCTAGACACTGAACTACAGGTGGGCATCACTATGCCTGATCTATTTCACCCTAGACACTGAACTACAGGTGAGCATCACTATGCCTGATCTATTTCATCCTAGACACTGAGCCAGCAGTTGATGCTGTGTGTGATCTTCACTTAAAGGCTGATTGTTATCTTGCTAATATTATCACCTGCTTCTCTGGCAATATTTTCAAAAAGAAAGACAGCACCCATTTATTTGTGTGGGGCGGACAATGAGTTAGAGCACTCTACTGATTGAGCTACATCTTCATCCATCAGCATAATCCCCATGTGGGAATTCAGCTCATCTGAATCCTCCATTTCACTGTTAGGAGAGCAACATAGCTTGCAAGGTATAGACAATAAAATTATGTCACTGTTTATATTAGAGCTTAGTTAATATACATTTTAATCTTGTATGTCTTTCAATTCTTAAGTTTTGTTTCAAGAGGACATTCTGATCTCTGGGGAGGCAGTCTAAGGGCCAGAGTCCTTGGGTTTTTGGTGTGCTAACCTCACCCACGGTACAACCTGATTAATCTCTAAATGTATAAAATGATGGCAAAGACCTCACAGAATTTCTCTTTGGAGGGAATAGAATGGGAAAGGCCTAGAAACATCCAGGGTCAATGTGTTCTGTAGATACACGTACTAAATGTTCAGTAAATAAAGCAGTTGTTCTTACTAATCATGCCAGCATCTATTATTCATGCTTAACTCATAAGTCACGGCTGTCTTTGGTTTCCACGATGGCCTTCATTTCTCTTATACAGAAAGGTTTTCTACAGCGTTGGGCTTTTCCGTAAGTAGCATTGTGGGGGGACATATTTTAAACTCACGAAGTACACTTGGTCATAGATACGCTGTGAGTCATAAATACAATCCATCCTCATGGCAACGAAACAAAACAAGGCACTGTTCTGATCTGTGCTTTCTTAACGGGTTAAGTTATCATCACAGTAGTAAGGATATCATCACAATGATAAGGATACGCACCAGGCATCAAGGCACACGGCAGCTGTTGGCAGCAAGAACAGAAAGGCTGGAGATCTCAGCCAACATTCCCATAAGCCAGGGCGGAAAGTTCTCTGCCTCATTTAGGGCTCATCACTGTGAGCTCCAGCGCTTCTAAATTATCTTTATGAGTAGCGTCTCACGGAGACAGAACCCACATCTAGTTTTCCGTTTCAATGACTTTCCATGGTACATTTCTCACTCAGCCTGGGACTCTAATAAGCATGTTTATTACCGTGTAAAGATCACCGTACCAGGACAATTTTGCTCTTTAGGGGTAGGGTGAGGTTAGAGATGGGCTTCACTGATAAACACGGCTGCCACTGTATGAAGGTCACTTGTACCAGGTCCATTCCTTAGGCGTGAGAACAGGGTAAGAGTGGAGAAGAATTTTGCCATGTTGCTCCAGCTGGCCCTCCAACTGGTCACCCTCCGTGATGGAGGAAGGTCATTGGCTAATAAAGAAACTGCCTTGGCCCATTTGATAGGCCAGCCTTTAGGTGCGTGGAGTAAACAGAACAGAATGCTGGGAGGAAGAGGAAGTAAGCTCATACACCTTAGCTTAGCTCTCTGGGGTAGACGCTAGATGTAGGCTAGAATCTTCCCGGTAAGCGCACCTCGGTGCTACACACATTAATAGAAATGGGCCAGGCAGAGCCCTGGACAGGGAACTCAGACTTTCCTCATCCTCCCTATACTTCCTGGGCTTCCTGCTGGGCCTATACTCCCAGTATACTGCCTCTCTCTTCCTATCCCACCCAGCTTGCATCCAGAACCCTCCCTCCCTTCTGCCTTCCTTCCCTCTTCGGGGCGCTGGGGCCAAATCCCAAGGGCAACCTAGCGGGCAGGAGCTCCTTTGTTTCAATAGCCTGCCTGCAGTAAGCAAGGTAGGCGCTTTGTTTACGAGCTACCCAACCAGCACGGAGATCTGATCTCAGCACCAGGAGAGCCATCACTGGGGAGTGCCATCACTGGGAAGATACATCAGTAGGCAAGGAGACCTGATCCTGTAAAAGAAGATCCACAGGGAAGCATTCAGAGGAAGTGCTGGGCAGGCACCAATGCAAGAATTCACCCAACAATCTGAAAAACAACATGAAACCACCAGAACCCAGCGACCTCACAACAGGAGGACAGAAACACCTTAATCAAGAAGAAGTAGAAAAAATTGACTTTATGTAAGTGATTGACACCCTTAAACAGCATGTAAAAAATGCCCTTATAGAAATGGATGAGAAGTATAACAGAAAGTTTGAAGAATTGAATAAATCAGTGAATGATACCCTAGGAAACCAAGGAAAAACAATCAAACAGATAATGGAAACAGTTCAAGACTTGAAAACTGAAATGGAGGCAAAGAAGAAAACACAAACAGAGGGCCGGCTGGACATGGAAAATCTAGGTAAACAAATAGAGACTACAGAAACAAGCATAACCAGCAGAAATCAAGAGATAGAAGAAAGAATCTCAGATTCTGAAGATACCATAGAGAAAATAAACGCACTGATCAAAGAAAACAGCAAGTCCAACAAACTCTCATCACAAAACATTCAGGAAATATGGGACACAATAAAAAGGCCAAACCTAAGAATAATTGGAATAGAAGAAGTGCAGCTCAATGGTCCAGAAAATATATTTAATAAAATCATAGAAGAAAACTTTCCCAACCTAGAGAAAGATGTACTTATGAAGGTTCAAGAAGCATACAGAACACCAAATAGGCTGGATCAAAAAAAAAAATATCCCCTCGCCATATAATAATCAAAACACAAAGCATACAGAATAAAGAAAGAATATTAAGAGCTGCAAAGGAAAAAGGCCAAGTTACTTATAAAGGTAAACCTATCAGACTTACACCTGACTTCTCTATGGAAACAATGAAAGCCAGAAGGTCCTGGATAGATGTACTGCAGAAACTAAGAGACCATGGATTCAAGCCCAGACTACTATACCCAGCCAAGCTTTCATTCACTATAAATGGAGAAAACAAAATATTCCAGGATAAAAACAAATTTAAACAATACATAGCCACAAATACAGCCTTACAGAAAGTAATAGAAGGAAAATTACTAACCAAGGAGTCCAACAATGACCACAATAACTCAGACATCTAGAGACCCTTCACCAGCGCAACTCAAAGAAGGAAAACACACAAATTCTACTACTAAAAAAGTGACCGGAGTTAACAACCACTGGTCATTAATATCACTTAATGTCAATGGGCTCAACTCACCTATAAAAAGGCACAGGCTAAGAGATTGGATACGAAAACAGGATCCAACATTCTGCTGTTTACAAGAAACACATCTCAACCACAAAGACAGGCACCTACTCAGAGTAAAGGGCTGGGAAAAAGCTTATCAAGCAAATGGACCTAAGAAACAAGCAGGTGTGGCCATACTAATTTCTAACAAAGTTGACTTCAAACTTAAATCAATCAGAAGAGATGGAGAGGGACATTTTATACTCATAACAGGAACAATTCATCAGGATGAAGTCTCAATCCTGAATATCTATGCCCCTAATATAAAAGCACCCACGTACGTAAAAGAAACATTACTAAAACTCAAGGCAGCCATCAAACCACACACACTAATAGTAGGAGACTTCAACACTCCTCTCTCACCAATGGACAGGTCAATCAGACAGAAACCTAACAGAGAAATTAGAGAATTAATGGAGGTAATGAAGCAAATGGACTTAACAGACATCTATAGATTATTCCACCCAAATAGAAAAGAATATACCTTCTTCTCTGCAGCGCATGGAACCTTCTCAAAAATTGACCACATACTCGGTAACAAAGCAAACTTCCACAGTTACAAAAAAATATTAGTAACCACCTGTGTCTTATCAGATCACCATGGATTAAAGTTAGAATTCAACAACAATGCTACCCCCAGAAAGCCTACAAACTCATGGAAACTGAACAGTCAACTACTGAACCATACCTGGATTAAGGAAGAAATAAAGAAAGAAATTAAAGTCTTCCTTGAATTCAATGTAAATAAAGAAACAACATTCTCAAACTTATGGGACACTATGAAAGCAGTCCGAAGAGGAAAGTTCATAGGACTAAGTGCCCACTTAAAGAAAACAGAGAAAGCACACATTGGAGACTTAACAGTCCACCTGAAAGCTCTAGAAAAAAAGAAGCAGACTCACCTAGGAGGAGTAGAAGACTGGAAATAATCAAACTGAGGGCTGAAATCAACAAAATAGAAACACAGAAAACAATCCAAAGAATCAATGAAACAAAAAGCTGGTTCATGGAGAAAATCAACAAGATTGATAAGCCCCTATCCAAACTAATCAAACGGCAGAGAGAGAATATGCAAATTAATAAGATCAGAAATGAAAAGGGGGACATAACCACAGACACAGAGTAAATTCAGAAAATCATTAGATCTTATTACAAAAGCCTGTATGCCACAAAACTGGAAAATGTAAAAGAAATGGACACTTTTTTAGATAAATACCATTTACCAAAGTTAAACCAGGACCAGGTGAACAATCTAAATAGACCTGTTAGTCGCGAAAAATTAGAAGCTGTTATCAAAAACCTCCCTACCAAAAACAGCCCAGGACCAGATGGTTTCAATGCGGAATTCTACCAAAACTTCCAAGAAGACCTGATACCTATATACCTTAATGTATTTCACAATATAGAAACAGAAGAGTCATTACCAAATTCCTTTTATGAAGCTATAGTTACTCTGATACCAAAACCACACAAAGACTCAACCAAGAAAGAGAATTACAGGCCAATCTCATTCATGAACATCGACGCAAAAATCCTCAACAAAATACTGGCAAACTGAATCCAAGAACACATTAGAAAAATTATCCATTATGATCAAGTAGGCTTCATCCCAGAGATGCAGCGCTGGTTCAGCATATGAAAATCTATCAATGTAATCCATCATATAAATAACTGAAATAAAAAACCATATGATTGTTTCATTAGATGCTGAAAAAGCATTTGACAAAATTCAACATCCCTTTATAATAAAAGTCTTGGAGAGATTAGGGATACAAGGGTCATACCTAAATATAATAAAAACTATATACAGCAAGCCGACAGCTAACATCAAATTAAACAGAGAGAAACTCAAAGCCATCCCACTAAACTCAGGAACACGACAAGGCTGTCCACTCTCTCCATACCTCTTCAAAATAGTGTTTGAAGTTCTAGCAATAGCAATAAGACAACATAAGGGGATCAAGGGGATTCGAATTGGAAAGGAAGAAGTTAAACTTTCGTTATTTGCAGATGATGTGATAGTGTACATAAGCGACCCCAAAAACTCCAACAAAGAACGTTTACAGCTGATAAACAGCTTTAGTAATGTGGCAGGATACAAGATCAACTCCAAAAAATCAGTCGTCCTTTTATACACAAAGGATACGGAAGCAGAGAGGGAAATCAGAGAAGCTTCACCTTTCACGATAGCCACAAACAGCATAAAATATCTTGGGGTAACTCTAACCAAGGAAGTGAAAGCTCTATTTGATAAGAACTTTAAGGCATTGAAGAAAGTAATTGAAGAGGATACCAGAAAATGGAAGGACCTCCCTTGCTCTTGGATCGGGAGGATCAACATAGTAAAAATGGCAATTCTACCAAAGGCAATTTATAGATTCAATGCAATCCCCATCAAGATCCCATCAAAATTCTTCACAGATCTTGAGAGGACAATAATCAACTTTATATGGAAAAACAAAAAACCCAGGATAGCTAAAACAATCTTATACAATAAAGGAACTTCTGGAGGAATTATCATCCCTGACTTCAAACTCTATTACAGAGCTACAGTAATGAAAACAGTGTGGTACTGGCATAAAAACAGAGAAGTCGACCAATGGAATCGTATAGAAGACCCGGATTTAAACACACAAACCTACGAACACCTCATTTTCAATAAAGGAGTTAAAAGTATACAATGGAAGAAAGAAAGCATCTTCAACAAATGGTGCTGGCACAATTGTATGTCAACCTGTAGAAGAATGAAAATAGACCCATATCTATCACCATGCACAAAACTCAAGTCCAAGTGGATAAAAGACCTTAATATCAGTCTGAACGCACTGAACCTGATAGAAGAGAAAGTGGGAAGTACCCTACAACAGATGGGCACAGGAGATCGCTTCCTATGTATAACCCCAGCAGCACAGACATTAAGGGCAACATTGAATAAATGGGACCTACTAAAACTGAGAAGCTTCGGTAAAGCAAAGGACACTGTCACTAAGACAAAAAGGCAACCTACTGACTGGGAGAAGATTTTCTCCATCCCCACAACTGACAAAGGTCTGATCTCCAAAATATATAGAGAACCCAAGAAACTAAACTTTAAATGCTAATTAATCCAATTAAAAAATGGGGCACTGAACTGAACAGAGAATTCTCAACAGAAGAACTTCAAATGGCCAAAAGACACTTAAGGTCATGCTCAACTTCCTTAGCGATCAGGGAAATGCAAATCAAAACAACTTTGAGATATCATCTAACACCTGTCAGAATGGCTAAAATCAAAAACACCAATGATAGCCTTTGCTGGAGAGGTTGTGGAGGAAGGGGTACACTCGTCCATTGCTGGTGGGAATGCAAACTTGTGCAACCACTTTGGAAATCAGTGTGGCGGTTTCTCAGGAAATTCGGGATCAACCTACCCCTGGACCCAGCAATACCACTCTTGGGAATATACCCAAGAGATGCCCTATCATATGACAAAAGTATTTGTTCAACTATGTTCATAGCAGTATTATTTGTAATAGCTAGAACCTGGAAACAACCTAGATGTCCTTCAATGGAAGAATGGATGAAGAAAGTGTGGAATATATACACATTAGAGTACTATGCTGCTGTAAAAAACAATGACTTCTCGAATTTTGCATGCAAATGGATGGAAATAGAAAACACTATCCTGAGTGAGGTAACCCAGACCCAAAAAGATGAACATGGGATGTACTCACTCATAATTGGTTTCTAGCCATAAATAAGGGTCATGGAGTCTATAATTGGTGATCCTAAAGAAGCTAAATAAGAAGGTGAACCCAAAGAAAAACATATAGTTATCCTCTTGGCTATGTGAAGTAGACAAAATTGCCTGGGAAAAAATTGGGATCTTGGGGGTGGGGTGGGATGGAGGTAAGGAGAGATGGGGAGAGAAAAGTAAGAAGGGTAGGATGGGGGGAACTTGGGGCAACGGGATGATTGGGATAAAGGAAGATTGGATTGGGGAGCAGGGAAGCACAAATCTTAGTTAAGGGAGTCAACTTAGGGTTGGGAAGAGACTTGAACCTAGAGTGGCTCCCAGGAGCCCAAGGCGATGTCCCCAGTTAGTTCCTTGGGCAGCTTAGGATAGGGAACCTGAAATGACCCTATCCTATAGCAATACTGACGAATATCTTGTATATCACCATAGAACCTTCATCTGGTGATGGATGGAGATAGAGACAGAGACCCACACTGGAGCACCGGACTGAACTCCCAAGGTCCCAATGAGGAGCAGAAGGAGGGAGAACATGAGCAAGGAAGTCCGGTCCACGAGGGGTGCACCCACCCACTGAGACAGTGGGGCTGATCTATTGGGAGCTCACCAAGGCCAGCTGGACTGTGACTGAAAAAGCATGGGATAAAACCGGACTCTCTGAACATGGCGAACAATGAGGGCTAATGAGAAGCCAAGGACAATGGCACGGGGTTTTGATCCTACTTCATGTTCTGGCTTTGTGGGAGCCTAGCCAGTTTGGATGTTCACCTTCCTAGACATGGACGGAGGGGGAAGGACCTTGGACTTTCCACAGGACAGGAAACACTGACTGCTCTTTGGACTGGAGAGGGAGGGGGAGGAGAGTGGGGGGAGGGGGAGAAGGGTGGGAGGAGGGGGAGGGAAATGGGAGGCTGGGAGGAGGCGGAAACTTTTTTTTTCTTTTTCTCAATAAAAAATTAAAAAAAAAAAGAATTGGGCCAGGCAGTGTTTAAATGAATACAGTTTGTGTGTGTTATTTCAGGGTATAAGCTAGCCAGGCGTCTGGGAGCAGGGCGGCAGGAATGCATCCCGCAGCTCCTTCAACACCTCCACCACTTGCTTTGCCATGATGACAGTTATCACTCCCTGGCTGACATTTGATCTTGGGTTTGATTATTTTTCTTCTATCCCATAACAAATGGTCAAGTCATTACCTTGAGAATAGGCACATATTTTTAATTCCTCAAATATGAGCATAACTTTCCCTTGTCTTCACTATTAGTAATGACTTCATCATATAAAAATTGTTTTGTAATTTATTTTCTTCCTGGAATCTTCCACACTTGCTGTTTGTCAAGTTAAAAAAAAATATAACAGCCTAGGCTGGGGGTCTACAGCTTAGTGGTAAAGGACTTGCCTTATGGTACACAAAGTCTTGTTTTTAGGATAGCATGCACACGCACACACACAGACGCTCTGTGATCACAGTGAAATCTGAAATTCACTTTTGTGAGAATCATCATGTACTTTTCTTAACCCACTTCTCAATGCTGTCCATAATACTACCAAAAAAATCCCTCAAAAATCTTTTGACCCTTTAGATAAAGATATTTGTATTAACTAAAGGTATTTTAAATTTTTCTGTATTTACTAAATTCTTTTTTTTTGCTTTATTCCTGTATTTTTGAATATCTACAATTCTTAAATGGGATCTCCTCCTTCTGTGTTCCTCTGTGTGTGTATATATAGAGACAGTATGTGTGTATCTGTGTGTGTGTGTCTCCATGTGGAGAGAGATAGAGATAGATAGATAGATAGATAGATAGATAGATAGATAGATAGATAGATAGATAGATGATAGATAGAAATATTAATGTAACCTTTCATTTTTATAGATAGATAGATAGATAGATAGATAGATAGATAGATAGATAGATAGATAGATAGATAGATAGATAAATGATAGATAGAAATATTAATGTAACCTTTCATTTTTCTTGGCGAGCTGCGATATTCTCTGGGAGCTCACATTTCTTCTGCAAACATTTTTATCTCTTTTTGATTTTTACTTTTTGAAATTAGAATATAATCACATCATTCCCCTCACAGCCCCTCACGTGTACCCTCTCACATTCATGGCCTCTTCTTCTGTAGTTGTCCTGAGATGCTTGCATCCAACTTTCCTTCACTCTCTTCAGCCTCTTACAGTCATCTGAACCTCAGCTAGAGTAGGAGGAGAATGACCCCCTCCCCTTACAACTCCAGTCTCCCTGTCCAGTAAAACGAAAACTAAAACAAGGCCAAGTGCACTTCTCTCTGGAAACTCGACGCTTCTTTCCATTGTCATGGCCCCTGCTCTCCCGCCTCTGCTGAGGCTATCAACTTCAGCCCCACAGTCCGCTGAGATCCAGATGACATTGGCCATGTTCTTTGGTGCATTTCAAGGTCGCTTTTCCTCCTCAGCCTTTCCCACTTGACCTGCCATGTGTCTGGAGTGGGTCTCTGACTTTACAAGATTCTTAATGCAGAGAGCATGGGGTACGGGCTGTAAGGTGCTTGCTATTTAAGATGGTCACACAAGATTTGTCTTTCAAATAGGCTCTTTTGTTCACATAAGCCTTCCTTACGCTATCATGCTAATATAAAAATCAAGCAGAAATCTCCTCAAGCAGGGAATGGGTGTCTGGGCAAAAAGGATGCTGCAGGTGAGACCCACGTCCACTGTGAAGTCCTTCAGCTGTGGCAAGCTGGGAGGATGGCACTTACTGAGATCCAAGAGTTCCTTGGAAGCAGAGGCCAGTGGCTAGCACTGACAGCCTGTCATGGTACCAGAAGTTCAAAGGTTATTGAGGTTATGGTCACTCAAAAATCTCAAGCCCTCTCACTGATGAGTGTCAACATGGAGGCTAGAGAGTCTGAGTGAGCATGGGGATGCCATCTAGAGACCGTCCCCAAAGTTCAGGTCTGGTATCATCTCGTGGAGTGGTAGCTTTGGCTCTCAGGGCTCACAGCTCAGGACTGGTATTTCAACTAGTTTATCAGCACTCCCTGAGGTTAGCTCATTAGCATAGCAAGGCTTGTCTTGGGCTAGGCTCCTATCTGACTTCATTGGGATTTTGATTGGAAGCAATAATGAATGTGCTGGCTAGTTTTTATAAGAGCTTGACAGAAGCGAGAGTCAGCTGAGATGTGGGAGTTTCAAATGAGGCAAAGCCTCCCTAAGATCAGGCTGCAGGCAAGCCTGTAGAGCATTCTCTTAGTTAGTGATTGATGGGGAGGCAGACAATTGTAGACGGTGCCAGTTGGGATCGTGGTCCTGAGTTTTATAAGAAGCAGGACAAGGTAGCCAAGAAGAGCAAGCCAGTAAGCTCCATGGCTTCCTCATCGGCTCCTGTGTCCAGGTTCCAGCATGGCTGAGTTCCTGCCTTGGCTTCCCTCATGAATTGTGACTTGGGATATGTAAGCCAAATAAACCCTTTCCTCTCCACGTTGTTTATGGTCATGGTGTTCCACCACAGCAATAGTAACCCGAAGACAATCACAGAACAGTGTTTAAGAGATAACTAGAGACCCTGGAACAGTGAATGATTGATGAAATTAAAGATGATGCCTCACTAATTGGGTAGGATAACGCCATACGACTGTCATGTAAAAGGGCTCTTACATTCCTAAGACATAGTAAAATCATTTGTGCATGAAAAAATTATATGATCTATAAAATTTGTTTCAAAATAATTTCTGTGCCCAGGGAAGTGGGTCTGGGTCTGAAATGAGAAGCCCGGAGCGCTCCATGCACCGCTGGCAGAGTTGATTTGATAATCCTGTCTGTGTCTGTTCCCGCTGCCACGGCAACATTACTGTAACTCTTGTTGCTTCACACAACACACGCGCTCATTATCTCACACATTGTGCATGCTATGAAAGCAGATACCGCTGAGATGGGTCTCACATGGCTCCAATCAAACGCCGGCGAAGCCTGCGCGCTCACAGGCGCAGCTCAGAGGGCCAGCTTCCAAGCGTACTCCGGTGTTGGCATCGTTCTGGTCCTTGTGATTGTAGGATGGAGGGCTTCAGTTTCTTTGTGGTTGTTAGCTACAGACCACCCTTAGTTCCTGGTTGCCACACACAGTTCTTAAGTGAGGAGAGGAGGGGGATGGTGTTCTAGGGCCAACTAAGCTCCGTTCTCTTATGGGGAAGTAGGCTAGTACAGAGTTCTCAGGCTCAGACCTGTGCAATAGTTCATGGCAAAGCAGCATGATTTAGGGGTAGAACCAAGAGCCTGAAGTATTTATTCTTAGGCCTTGAACTTAACCAAGGCCCTTCCACCCGTTCAGTGACACGGTCCACAGCTAAACCCTATTCTATCCGATTAGCCAGCAATGTGTGGAGTTGGGTAACAGGTGGCTTTTCTGTTTTATCTCACGGGTCTGAAGATGGAGAGGACTGGAGGACTGGCGTAGGTTAGACTGAATTCTGGAACTGAAGCGGGTATTGCCAGAAGTTGGCTCTCTCTCCTTGCTCAGTGGTGTGTGTGTGTTTGCGCACACGTGTGTTCCCGTGTGTGTGCGTGCATCTGTGCATCCTTCATCTGAAAGTCTTCAGTGGAATCCTCTCTATCTCGGTTGTCTACTTCTGTGGATAAGCTGGGGTTCAGACAGCACATAGGGTCAGAGCAGATGGCTCAGTTGGTGGAGTGTTTGTCTAGCATGTGTGAACCTCTGGGTTCCACACCCAGCACTGTGTAAGCAGGAGATGGTACCACATGTCTGCAATCCTATTGCTCTGGAGGTCGAGGCAGAAGCAGCAGAAAGTGAAGGTCATCCTTGGTTACATGGAAAACTACAGAGTGGCACAGGACACTTAAAATCCTGTCCCATAGGAAGGAAAAGAAGGGGATAAATACCTCAGACCTGGCATGCCTGTGCCTTTATCCCTTCCTGAAAGTCTTTTCTTAAATGGCTAAAATCATCCTAGACCACAAATCCGCACCCGTGTCCTCCTCCCAGCTCTACAGTTGTGTCTAGGAGTCCCTGGTCTCCAGTCAGAGGTGAGAAGGGACGGTGATGATTGTGTGGGAAGGGAGAAAGCATGGCCTGCCTCTGCTACCTGACTCACTGGCCTCAGCAGCTCAGAGCGAGCTCCCGTCTTCCCTGGGAGCAGGCAGAGTTGGTCTTACCTTTTTTGGGGCCAGCTGCTGCTCTGATTCAGAAGGCGGAGGGCGTGTTGTATAAGTGGAGAACGCACATTTCAATCCCCCATCTGTGATTCATTCCATCAAATCCTCCCAGCACTCGGGCCAGGCTGTGCTCTTGCTTTTTTTTAATTTACAGTTCCGTCATTGCTTTGTCTTTTTGTTTAAGTTCATGGATTCTAAAATATTTATTGTGAAATTTGGTAAAGCTGTGTTATATATAGGGGGTTCTACAGTTGTGGCTTGTCTTGGTCTTTTATTTCAGGTTTTAATGAAGGGATGTGGGGCTGGGAGAGGCTGTAACCTTTAGGACACATTCTTTGTGTGTGTGATGAAATTCAGGATTTTGGCTTTGAGTTTTTTTTTTTTTTTGAAAGACAAAAGGAATGGCATCCAGTGTTTGCTGAGTGTTTTATACGTGCTAGATACTACATTTTCATGTAATTTCATACTTAATCTCAACGAGAATCTTGCAAGGGACTTTTCTAAGTAAAGCAACTAGATCCGAAACAATGTAAAATTTGTTCATACGTGTATTGCTGAAGATTATATATAAATCCCACTCTTTGGGCTCATAGTGTCATAGCGAGAAAGATGAATATTCCAGTTCTGTGGACATCTCTGGTCATCCCGGCAGCTCCCACATTAGCCAGGCCTGGCCACTGTCTCGTATGATTTGTGAGGGGAACCTGTGCTGGGCCTTTGCTCAATGTTGTGCTTTGTTTGTGTTGTGGGCTGTCCCTCACAGGCTCACTAGTTTGAACACTTGGTCGCTGGCTGGTGATGCTGAACCTTTAGGAGGACGGACCTTGCTGGAGGAAGTCAGTCACTGGGGTTAGGCCTTGAGAATTTATAGCTCTGCCCCACGTCCTGCTGACGCTCTGCTCCAGAGGGGATACGGTGTGACTAGCTGGCCTGCTGATGCTCTGCTCCAGAGGGGATACGGCGTGACTAGCTGGCCTGCTGGTCTAGCTGCCATGCCTTCTTCTCCACCACGGACTTTGAAATCCCCTTGAACTTTGATCCAGAACACACCCTTTCTGCCTTAAGTCCCTCTTACCAGGTAAGACAGCTGATTGTCTAGACCAGACTGTTGTCATTCAGAGGGGCTCCACCTACCCAGGGGGAGGTGACTGGGATCCTCCTCCTCTGGATCACACTGCTTCAGAGCAGACCTGGCTCAGCTGAGTTGAGGTGTCCAGCACACCCCTCCAACACACACCACCCATGTGGGGAGAGGCCTCCTCCCTCCGCAGGACGTGAAATCTGAGTCTAGCTCCAGCTAGCCTACTACCATTGCTTTTCCTTCCCTGGCTTCAGTCAGGCGTCCCCTGTGAGTGCCTGCTCCCCCTCGGCAAAACTCCCGGTCCTGTTCTTCCTCGGTAGGATTTTTGTGGCTCCGTCCTTCACCCAAAACTATGAAACCTTGCCTTTCCTTTCCAGAAACTTCCTTAAAGCAGAGGAATGGAACTATATTTTAGCCTTTCACCCCATTTTCAGGCTTGAAAAATTTTTTTTCTTGAAATGCTGAAGTCTGACAATCTGCTGTCACCTGCTGTTCCATCTCCCCACAGAGAGTGGCGTCATGTGATGGTCTGGCAGCTTCATTTGAGGATTACGATTATCACTCCCTTTGATCTTGTCCAGTGCAGTCTTTAACTTGTGAACACATGGCAGGGCCTTCAATTCGTGTTTCATAATGGAATTGTTTGCTTTCTGTGAATAACCTTCCCCAGGCTCCCAAATAGAAGTGTTGCATGGTGTATCCAAGGTAAAGTAGCCATCCTCCCCTGTCCCCTGATAAAGCCAATACTGCCAATTCCAGAGGCAATATCCTTGATTGTCAATAGGTTTTGCTTGTGATAGAGCAGAGTACATTGGCCCAGCCAGCCAACTAAGGAGTGGTTTGGTAACTATTTCCAGTAGGGAATACTTAGCTCTGTGGGTCCCAGTGCTTATGACAGTTAATCTTCATCACCAATTGACAAGATGCAGAACTGACCTAGGATGCCATGAGGCATTGTCTAAGGAGGGAGGCCTACCTTCCAACAGGCAGCCCAGAAATAACGAGGCCTGAGAAGGATGCGGGGCCACGTGCTGGCCTTCACATCTCTCTCAGTGAATGCATCTCACCTGGCTGCAGCCACCATCACCCTCTGCTGACTTGCTCAGAGATCTATTTCCAGCACTAGGTTAAGACTGTTGGGACACCAGGCTTCCTGACTGCTTTCCGCCCGAGTTCTCAGGCTCTGCTATGCGTCAGTGGCTGCTGCTCAGGACCCAACCCCTGCTGTGTAAACCAACTCAGGAATCCCCTCCCTCTCTGTTCTGCTCCTTTAGGGACCCTTGCCCTCACCCTCACCGCGGTAACCTGTGATTTCCATACGTGACCTCTGTGGAAGGAGACAGACTTCACTGTGTTAGAGTTAATTAAATCTGAGATGTGGCCTGAGAATCTCCCCGTCCAGAGAAGGCCGTGCAGCCTGATTTGCCTTGCAAACAGGAGTGAAACTTGACTTTGAGCTGTTTCTGGTAAAACTCTATATTAAAAGAAAAACAGAATTAAGCTCGACCAATTGGAGGCGGCCAATAAACTCAGTTACATAACTAGTAAGTTTATAGAGGGGTAGACCAAATGAGACAGCTTTACAAGTGTAACCAGATATTTTCTTTGTATTCTATCCACATTCTCTCTATAAAAGCCTTTCTCTCGAGCTTCTTCCGCGGAGTCCCCAAACCACGTATGGTTTGGAGATGCCCAACCCATGAATCATTGTTTGCACAAAAACACTCTTTAAATTTTTATTGTGCCTCAATTTACCTTCTAACAGATGTGTTATAATATGATTAGAAAAATAAAACCAGACAAAAGAACATATTTGGCCCATGGCCTATGGTTTGCTGAATCCAGACAGCTGGAATGGGGAAACTTCAGAAGAACGAAAGTAAGCGGCCAAGGTCAAGGACCTGCTTGCCCTTTGTTAAAACCCGAGCTCAGAGCTGGCATCCAGCTCTGTCAGAGGCGGCTAAGCATCACTTGGGTTTGTTTTTATATGCAAATTCCATTCCCATCTTTTTTAGACCAGACATTGAGAGGAAGGTAAGAGACACTAACAATAAACGTCTCTTTTTCCTATCTAGACTTTGAGGTAGCTAAGGAATAGAACACAGAAGCTGAACGTGGAAAACACACCTGTCTTATGATGAAGAGTCAGAGCAGAGGTTCTGACTAACGAATGCAGGCAGGTAAGCTCCTGACACTAAGCCCAAACCCAGGCAGTCTAACCCTGCCCTGCCTGCAGACTTGTGTTCAGGAGAAGGAAGAAGACAGGCTTCTCTGTGTAATATTTTTTCCGTTTCTTCTCCCAACCAGGTGAGTAGTTCCTGTGGCCCAGTGTCTACACTGTTCATTTCTGTGCCAACCTCAGGAAAAAGGGTTCACAGTAAGGGCTCAGTCCATGATGGGGAAAGTGGGTTACAGGAGCCTGAGAAGGCTCATCACGTTGCTCCTTCAGTCAGGAAACAGAGCGGGGCTGGAGGGCAAAGAGGAATAGAGTAAGAAGAGAGAAAGAAACATTGGTGCTAACTTTCTCTTTTTCATCCAGTCCAGGACCCCAGCATGTGGGATGGTGCCACCCACCTTCAGGGCGGGTCTTCCTTCCCTTGTTAAATCTTTCTGGAAACATTATATAGACACACCAACACCGTGTGTCCTGGGGGATTCCAAAACCACTCAAGTTGAAGATGAAGATTAACCATCACGTCTGGGCAGATGTGAGACAGGGCTTGGAAGGTCCTACTGCCTTTGCCTCCTCCAGACGGAAGGCATTTTTCCTCTCAAGGTCAGGTCAAAGCCCGAGTGTGAAAGGACCTCTGTGTGGAGGCCAAAAAGGAACTGAGGAGAAAGTCAGCAGGATTTTTCAGGCTGAGTGACATCTACACAACTATTTAAAATCGGTTTGGGGCACAAACCTCTATTGCTTCCCGAAGGACCCAGGAATATCAAGAACATTCTTGAAGCAATTTGCTTGATGGGATTCCAAGTTTCTCCTCCTTAAATCACATAAGATCTTGATAGCAACCTTTGTAGTTCTGCAGTACCAGGACCAACAGACTCTTGCCCTCTTCCTGTGGGCACCTTAAGCAGGAGCAGGGAGGTAGGCCAGATCAAGATTATCTAAACAAACCAATGAGCCCTTCCACACTTTCCATCGAAGTTCTTGGCCTTCTCCATCCCTGCCTTGATTAACTAGTCAGCCACACATCCTTCCTTTCTGCTATTTTCCAGCCTCTTAGAGGACTCGGGGACCTTTAGACTCACTTTGTTTCCTCAGTTTTCTAATTAACTGCTCTGCAGGAAACATGGATGACAAAGCAATGCCAGTATCCAGAGAACACAGCCAGAGGGCTTGAAGTCCCTGGGAACTGACAAGGACTTTGGGTATAAAGAACTATCTGCTAGTTTGTTGCTGACTTTTGTTTGAGGTCCTTGTTTCTGAGTCTTCAAAATGGTTGGGAGAAGCAAACGAGATGGCTCAGCCCTTCAGGGCATGTGTCCTGCTCTTTTGGGGACTTGAGTTGGGTTCCCAGTACCCACATCCGCTGGCACAAAATTGCCTGTAACCCCTACTTCTGGCTATCCGATACCCTCTTCTGGCCTCAGCGGGCAACTGTTCCTACACACAGACCCATACACAGACATACACATATAGTTAAAAATAAAATCTGTTTTAAAAGGTCAGAAAAATAAATATAGAGGCTCCTTTAAAAAGGGAAAATGAAATAGAAAGAAAAAGTTCCCTATTTTCCTTGGTGTCTTTCCTGGGAAGGATCTGTAGGGAGGTTCAGGTCACGGGAAGTGCTAGAGACTGCCCCCTGAGTGGAAATATAAAGTCATTCTATGAAAACAAAATACAGTTGGTTATCATTTAAGAGGGGCTAGTTTTTTGGATTATGGTTTCTTTGATTTAGCACAGCTCTGGCTTAGGCTGCAAATGTATTTCTGAAAGCAAAATAAATGGAAAACGGTTTCCTCCTCCCCAGTGTCTCCCTCTGTCCCGTTTGTGGACTCCCAGGGAGGGCACATAAGATTTTCCCTAGAGCATTTCAAAGCCAGAGGCGTGAGTGGGATGAAGGGTTCACTCCAACAGAGAAGAATCGCTTGAAGGGAAGAACCTACTTCCCCAGCCTGCAGCCCAGCTAGCACCTCTCATTCCTGGGACACCTGGGACTTCTTGGGACCTTCCCATTTGAAAAGAATAAAAAAGAACACATTTGTTTAATATGCGTAGAGACCCGGGACCATTCCAGATTCATTTGATTTCCATTCCTGATTATTCCCTCAGATCTCCCCTACCAACTACTCTCACCATCAACATATACATTCACATACATACACACATATATGCACACATATGCACATATATATACACGTGCATGCACATACACATTTATAAACACATGCACTTTTTGCACACACAAACAGCCCACATGCATGGGAACATGTACATACATATCATAAATGTGCACATATAAATACATATACCCACATGCATATGAGCACAGGCATATATACATACACATGGGAATATGTACATACACACATATAAATATATACACACATACACATACACACATATTTACACACGCATATTTATGCATGTGTAATGCATGTGTACTATACATATATACACACATACAGATATAGAGTGTGCATATACATATATACATATGTGTATAAACATACATATATGTGCATATACACACAGACACACTTTTCCCATCCTTGATTCTTTTCCATTCATCTTGAACAGTGCCTTGTCTCTCGAAGAACCTCAGCTAAGGTCTCCTTCTTTCTTCAAATGAGCTTCAGTCTGAGGATCATATTTTGAAGGAGTTATTTTTCCTCAACTTCTAAAAGAATGAAAGGTATTCCCAAAGGCCTGGAGCACAGTGAGGAGTAACTATGCCCCTGTTTTCACGAGACTCACTGGCCGTGCAGAAGTCAAGAGCGTGGTCAGAGCCCCCATCTTCGGCAAACCTGGCCAACCCCAACTTGGGAATAAAATGCTCTTGAAGCCCAGCCACGCTCACTGACTTGTGGACTCTGTGGCTTTCTTTGTGCCGTAATGGCACAACCGAGGGGCTGTGTAGCCTGGAGTGTTTACCGCCTGGTCCTTAAACAAGTGTGTTTCAGCCAGGTTCTCCCTGCCTGGGGTTTGCTGAGATAAAAGTGAGATAGATACTGGGTCATTTGTGATGAGTTTATCAAAGCCTCCTCATTGGCTCCCAGCACCTACCCTGTTCTTTTTCTTAGAAAATTAACTACTGATACATTAGCATTTCCCATGTGACGCAGACCCAGACACAATTTAAAGAGCTCCTTTTGGCTCAGTCTCAGAGTTTCTTTCCTTGGTCACTTGGCCCCATTTTTTTCAGTCTGTGGTGAGGCAGGGCATCATAATGGAGGGGTGTGATCGGGCAGACCTGCCTTCGCATGGAAGCAGAAAGACAGACAGGAAAGAGCCGGGGAAACACACACCCAGCGTCCCACCTAATATAGTTCCTCTCACAGGCTCCACTGCCTTCTGGTCTGCTGATGAAAAGAGCACACACATCCACAGCGCTGCCAGCTGGGGACCAAACCGTCAACACATGAGCCTTTGGGGGACATACGTATCAAACCACAGGACCTGATTTTCAATTGCTGAGCACCTTTGAGTGTGTAGACCACATTTTCCATGTGGAATATAAGTAGCAGTGTTGGGTGCATTTTTCTGAAAGTTTCCAGTAGATTCCTTTTTTCTTCCCGATGGTTGTAGTATAGTCAGGGCATCCGGAGCTTGAGTGACCTTTTGGGACCATGGCATACAGGGATGGGAAAATGGCAGAAAATGAATCTACATAGATAGTCTTATAAATATCACTAATGTGAGGGAGAAAATAGCTTCATTGCTGTCCAGGGCAACAAACTAAACATTTCTGATACCCACGGTTCATTCCTCTCCTTTGGTGTAAACATTTTGATAATTTTAAGTTGTGTGTGTGTCCATGTGTGTGTGTATGTGTGTGTGTGTGTGTGTGTTTGTGTCCATGTACCTCATGCACTTGCGAAGGCAGGGGACAAGCTTGGGTGTCAATCTTTGCCTTCCATCTTGTTTGAGACAGGGTCTGTCTTATTTGCCGGGCTACCTGATATGGGGCCTCGTGGAGCGGATGTCAAGGTTCTACCGGGGCAGGGAGTAGTGACCCACGCCTGTCATGTCTGCACCCAGGCTGAGGCATGAGATTTCAAACTCAAAGTCATACTGCACTCCAGCTTCTAAATGCAACCCTGTATTAAACACCAAGCAAAACACGACCTGGGGTGTTGAAGGAGCTGTGGGCCTGCTTTTCGTCCTGCCCGGCTCCCGCATGGCTAGCTTTACACCAGAAATAACAACACACAAACTGTATTCTTTTAAATACTGCTTGGCCCATTATATCTAGCCTCTTCTCGGCTAACTCTCGCACCTGGACTAGCCCATTTCTAATAATGTGTGTAGCACCCCAGGTGCGCTTACCAGGAAGATTCTAGCCTACGTCCATCCTGGGTAGGAGCATGGCCTCTGAGCTCACTTCCTTTTCCTCCCAGCATTCTGTTCTGTTTACTCCTCCCACCTATGTTTTAACCTATGAGGCCAAGCAGTTTCGTTATTACTTAACCAATGACCTTCCTCCATCACTGGGGAGATAGCTCAGTTGGGAAAGAGCTTGACTTATCTGAGTCAGATCTCCCAAACCCATGTGGGTGCTGTGTACCTGGAACACCAGAGTTGGGGGCTGCAGGCTCCTCTCAAGTGTTGGTGCTGTGAACTGGGGAATGAAGAAGGCTTCCCTGAAGCATTCTGGCCAGACGGTCTAAGCTGATTGGTGAGCTCCAGGCCAAAGGATGCTCCTGAAGATGACACATGAAGTTGTCTTCAAGCTTCTACTTGTGTGCAACAATGTACATGCACACCTACATACAGTTGTGCACAACACAGGGACTCACACATATGCACGCATACACATCTCTCTCACACACACACACAAAGCTGGCCCTGGACTCCTGATCATCCTGCTTCCAGCTCCCGAGCAATGAGATTCTAGGTGTGCATCATTATGTTGGCAGTGTATTAGAGTTTGAAGCCATCCTATCTTTAACATTTGTGCAGAGCAACATTTTCGCCAAATAATTCTAAAGCAGTCTTTCTATTCCATATTATAACCTTTACCGATAGCTCTAATTTGTTGCTTATTGCTCAAAGACCCTGTCTCTTGGGGTGCGAGGGACAGAAAGCACTTGTGAGCAGCTAAGGATGCACTTGTCAGTCAAGCCTGTGGCCCCGCCTCCCCGGCCCTTCCTTCTGGTGGAATTTTCACTCTGCTTTAGCTTCCTCAGCTTCTGCAACCCAGAACCACACACCCAGTGACTTATCCAAACCAAGAAGTATTATCTTAACCCTCCGGAAGTCAGAAATCTGAAACAACTGGACTACAGTCGGCCCTGGCTAGCGTCAGGATTGTGTTTCTTTCTGGAGAGAGGATTTTGTTTCCTCCCCAACCCCAGCTTCTAGAAATTCCCCCACATGCCCAATTCCTTGGCTCTTGGCTCCCTTTCTGAGTCTTCCTTGGATGGATGATGCTTCCAAGTCCTCTGTCACTTTTAGAACCTACATATGAGGCTGGGTTACCCAGTAAGCCCAGGGCAGCATCCTCACTGCAAGGTCGGCCTTGGGTGAGCGTAATTCTATTAGCAAGCTTCATTCCCCTACTCTGGTTGGCATTACAAGTTTATGGTTTGGAGGTCACACCTTTGGTGTCACCTCCTGTGTGAACCACGCCCTGCTTGGCATTCCCTCCACATGCAGTGGCCGCTTTTGATCCCAGCTCTTAGATAATCATGCTGCAATTATTCATGTAATAATTCCAAATAGCCCTGGCCTAATTTAACATCTTCTCTCTTGGTTCCTATTGTCTCCAAAATAGTGCGTATTCTTAATAGAATGCCTGGTGAATATGTGGGTTCTATCGGAAGAATACAGGGTTGATGATAGTAAGTTGGAGTCTGGCTATTTGATGACAGGTAGGGTTCCGGAATGACAGGTAAGTCTGAATATTTATTGAGTCATGGAGTCACAAATCATGAAATGGGCACAAACAGTCAAGAAGAGGTAAATAGTTAAATTCATATGATTTTATCTTTTAAGATACAGCAATGTAAAAGCACTTTATTTGTGAAACCTCACTCCTTTAGGGAAGGAACCTGAAACACCAAAGCCTGAAAAGGAACAGCCACGAAGGGATGGCAGAATCACTCAGCATAGAAGTGTGTGTGTGTGTGTGTGTGTGTGGTGAGTTTGTGTTGTGTATGTATATAAGCATGTGATGAGTGTGTACTGGTGTGTGTGTGTGAGTGTGTGAGTGGTGAGTTTGTGTCGTGTATGTATATAAGCATGTGATGAGCGTGTACTGGTGTGTGTGCCATTTAAGTATAGGAAATAAACACAGATGAACACACAGAGGATCCGCACTCTCACCCAGGGCCTGGAGGTCTGGTTCAGGAGGTCCTTGGGTGGAGGAGGTCAGCTCTGGCTGTGTGAGCATGACACACATTTCCTTCTGGCAACAGTCAGTTTCCTTTTTCCAGTTCTGTTCTCCCACACACCCTCTGATAAACAGTCTGGTGTCGGAGGGGACCACTCAGCAGGAAGGGAGTGCCTGGTTCAGATCTGACGGTCAATCCTGTTCTCAGCCCTGCTAGTGGTTAGCCCACTGACAATTAATAATTTAGTGTCCTGGTTCATAAACTGCCCTTTCCATGTTGTTGGAATGAATCAATTCTCCAGAGCCTGCTGGGTAGCCTAACGAAGAGAATCTACTCAAGCCTGTGAGACAAGACAACCCCTTGCTTTGGCTACCAGGATATAACTCTTTCCGAGCCTCATCTGTATTTCCATGCTTGAGGTTTGAAGAACACAGGTGTGCCACTCAGGCTACAGTGTATTTTCTTCTGACAGTCCAGAGGCAGCTGCTGTTGCTGCTGGAGTCATTAGCCAAGCAAAGATGTGAAAGCAGTGCTTCAGAGAGATGAATCCGGTGATTCTGGCCCTGAAGAGATGGGTGAAGGGAAGACACTGGGAAGGAAGGATTCTCCAAGATGCAGTGTGTCAGGAAGCCAGGCCCCAGTGAGAGGACTAGAAGGAAGGATTCTCCAAGATGCAGTGTGTCAGGAAGCCAGGCCCCAGTGAGAGGACTAGAAGGAAGGATTCTCCAGGATGCAGGGTGTCAGGAAGCCAGGCCCTAGTGAGAGGACTAGAAGGAAGGATTCTCCAGGATGCAGTGTGTCAGGAAGCCAGGCCCTAGTGAGAGGACTAGAAGGAAGGATTCTCCAGGATGCAGGGTGTCAGGAAGCCAGGCCCTAGTGAGAGGACTAGAAGGAAGGATTCTCCAGGATGCAGGGTGTCAGGAAGCCAGGCCCCAGTGAGAGGACTAGAAGGAAGGATTCTCCAGGATGCAGGGTGTCAGGAAGCCAGGCCCCAGTGAGAGGACTAGAGCTGGAGCATGGGCTGGTTGATCACAGTCCCTATGCAGTGATAAATTTAATAAAAGCTTGGCAGCCCCTGAATTAAAGGTGTGAAGCAACTTCAGTGTAGGTCCCCCTTTTGCAAATGAAAATCAGTCTGATAATTTGTCAGGCTCAGTTCCAGCTCACATCAGATTAACGTCCAGCAGGTGTTTGAACTGTGACCTCTCAGTTTCACTGTCATCATATCTAAGCGCTCTCTCTCTCTCTCTCTCTCTCTCTCTCTCTCTCTCTCTCTCTGGCTTTTTTGCCCCTTTGCTGACTAATAATACCTAATATAATGTATCGGAAAATGAGTATCACACTAAAAACCTTTTCTGGAATAGGATGCTCAAGCTAGTTGAGTATAATAATGACCTTTAAAAAGTTTAACTATGTGGCTTCTAAGATGATCTGAACCAAATCTCTTCCCACATCACTCTGAGGAGCAGCATGCAAGGAACATGTTGCATAGACACCCGGAGTCTGAACCGGAACGTGGGAATCATGGAAGCACGGGTCTGGAGGAAATCACCGCTGTTTTCTAGAGCCCTTGATGACCCTAAGCCATGTAGCATCCTCAGCAGGCTGTGTTTCATTTATAGCCAAGGTCATGTTGATTTCTGCATGAAAACACCTTTGTCTGAACTCTGCAATCCATATTCCTTTCAATCATCAAGTGAACACAAAAATCAAAATTGAAATTAACTAAATAAATAAAATCCATGATGACAAAAAAGAGCTTCACTGTTTGGCTTAGAATTTAACCCAAATCTCTCTCTCTCTCTCTCTCTCTCTCTCTCTCTCTCTCTCTCTCTCTCTCTCTCACACACACACACACACACACACACACACACACACACACACACCACTTTCGGCCTCCAAATTCTTAATTGAAAATCTGAGCCTCTAGAAGCCAGCATATACAGTTTAGTCATCACTAGGATTCACACTGTGTGGCTTTTTCTTTATTACTGTTGTAAAGGGGAACTAGGTATTGGGCTCTGATTGGTGATTTGTTCTAATTATAAAAAAAAAAATGGAACTAACTTGACAGACTAATTCCTTAGGCCAAACAGAAATCGGGAGTGTTTTCCTTCTCCGTGTGGGTTTGAATGAAGAACAAAAAGTGTGAAGAAGAGGCAGGGAGGAGAAAATGGAGATAGAAGATGCCCCAAGTCTTAAACACACAGTTTCGGTGTCTAGAGACACTTTATGCTCAGTTAAAAACATCTCTATGAAATCACTCGGGATCTCATTGTCTTTGAATCTCTTGATAGTTTTTCACTCTGGGAAAGCTCAGTTGGAGCAGGCTTTCCTTGACAACTCTGTATCTGCTGGCTCCCTGAACATGACAGGCACTAGAGAGAAAGGGACTCAAACCAGGTACCCAAAGCTCAACATGAATGAGTAATAGACAGGGCTCTCCTCCATGTGTGCTGGACTCAGAAACACAGACCTGAATACCAACATTTCACCTTTCCCAAGGGCGCTCACATCTCAGTAAGGAGAAGGAAGTCTATGTTTTCTTGAGGTCTCTTTGCAGGGGGAGGGGTGTGAAAGAGCCTTGGACACAAGCTTGCCTCATCTTGGCATTTTGTAGCATCCATGAACAGTGTCAAAGGGAACTCCATCCCAGAATGGCTACCCATCCATCCTTATTCAGAATCAACATGTGTGGAGATGGGGGGCTGGAGTGTGCCTCACTCTGGTTTCCAGCTACAGTGAGCCTTGGACCTGCCTTAAATGCAGTCTCTCACTGAGAGGAGTTTATCTCCGTCCATGAGATAGGTTTTCCACAACAATGGTGTATGCAATTGTGCAGTGTGAGTGAGAGAGAGAGAGAGAGAGAGAGAGAGAGAGAGAGAGAGAGAGAGAGAGAGAGAGAGAGAGAGAGAACACATACATTGGGGATGAGAAGGGACTTTTAAACAATGCATAAGGAGACATGGCTTTGGCAGAGTTGGAGGTGATACCATGCACACTCCAGAGCTAAAAGTCAATGCTACCGGTAAAATGGAGCTAGACTTTAACTCTCTCCAAGAGACAGAGACTGTTCCCCTGGGCAATGTGATTGCAGTACTAGCCCTTGGCCTGCAGATGATGATAACATTAACCCTGCCATTTTCTGTCCAGAGTGCTATCAGTGGTTGGTACGTTGTGTAGTAAATGGCTTGAAGTCCAGAAATTACTCCAGGGGACTCTGCTCCAGAGGGACTTTGCAAGGTGGCTTTGGAGCCCTGGGAAACAGGGCTTTCTGGTAGAACAGAGTATTTATTTTTATGATCCAGACCTTGGCCAAAGGGAAAAAAATTAAACATGGAAAGGATTTATAGGCATGCCCTTAGTATTTGAAATCATAAACACCCAGGGTCTGTTGTTTGGGGTTCTTTGATTTGAACTGCACCCTGGCCATAGATGTGATGTTTCTCGGCAAGGCAGTGCATACCTGAGGCCCATGAAGCTGGCTCTCTGGTGGCAGAGGCCCTTTGAGACCCTGTGTTTTCTTTCCCAGATGCACTGTGTCCCTTCAACCACACACCTGCTTTAAATAACAGTGCACCCCTGGATTTTCCAGGTGGTGATTTTTATTGCTTTCCAAAGCATGAAATTTGAGCCCGACTTTTCCCTGATGTCAGATTAGCAAACATGCCCTCACAGAGAGCTTTTAAAATATAGCGGCTATTTCTGGTGGTTACAAATATTTTAAAAGCCCATTAGAAGTATATAGAAAAATTTCTAAGATGCTGTGAGCGGAGCACTGGACATTAAAGGTTCCAGCTAGTCTTCTATCAAGGTATTAGGGGTAGACTGGCTTACATACGAGTCAACATTAAATGCCATGCAGCCAAGGATGGGATAATAAGCTGTAGAGACGAGGCTTCCTCGATCACTTTTCTAAGAGACCCAGGATCTTTCGGTGGAGGGCACAAGGTAGTACTAGGTGGCACAGGGACTCTGCTCGCCGCCCCAGTGTGAGGTCATTTTACAGTGTGTCCTAGAATACAACTCCGTTCTCATAAACTCCTAACCCATTTTCGTGAACATGGGCAATTATAAACAAACCCCCACCCAGGCTGAGATTTTACTCGGTACCTAATTTCTACTCAGGTTGAAAAGTGAAGCAAAGAAAATAAAACTGGTTGCCTGGGGTATAATTATCTGATTAGTTTTGGCAAACTCTTGCTTGTATGTACAAATTTGGTTTAGAGGGCTCTTGTGACAGACAGCTGACATTCTTGTAGCTGCGTTTACTACCCAGAACTCAGAGCGGAGAGCACTCGCAGCTGTGCAGTGGGCATGCATGCGTGAAGCACGTAGAACTGTGGGAATCAGTACTGCAACCACCCGCTCGCGTGGTGTCTGCTTCTGCCCAATGAAAGCATGTTCAAGCTATCACTGCGGTTCCAATCTGTCATGCAAACTTCACTTCCAGAAAAATCGCAAAATCATTTTTGGCATGTTTTTAAAATTTTATCTTAAACCAGTAAGTTCTTAGCATTTTTTTTTATCTCTGTGAAGGAATAATTCTGACTTCGATTTCCAAAGTGTCTGATTAAGTTCAATGTGGTGCGTAGGGGGGTTGTGCTTATAAAGCCAACACTTGAGAATGGGTTCAGGGCCAGTCTGGGCTCCATGAGACCCTGTCTCAGAAAACTTGAATTAACAAATACTAATCTGCTCAACTTTGTCTTGTCAGTTGGATCGTGGTGTAAAATTTAATAGCCCTTTTGCCTGCTGGGTTTAACTGGTTCAGTTTCAATTAAGCACCCAGACTCAGGCAGCGACTGAGCAGGCAGTGCGATTAGCCACCCCATCCAGTGTTCTCGGCACCCAAGGCTGCCTCTCACAGTAAAAACGTGGCACAATTTGTATCGGATTTTATTGGTCTTCCTACTGAAACAGAACTACATTATAGCTGTGACTATTAATTGGGCTAGAAGTACGGCCTCCCCACTCCTTACCCAAATGATTCCCAAGCAAATTTTGTCCTTAAGAATTCCAGAACAGAAATAATGACTCAGCCTCACATAAGGATGTGTCTGTTTCTAAGAAGAAATTAAGATAATTATTATCTCAAACATTTTTCAGCAGAAAAAATCAAATTATGTCACCCCCATTTTCGCTTCCTAAGAAGAAAGACCTGAGGACTTAACATGAAGCATCGAGAGAGTTATTCATTGCAGAGCTGGGTTATTGTTCTGTGATAAAATGCTTAGCCTTTCGGACGCCCTGGCTTCCATGCCAAGTACAGCATTAAAACTGGGCCGTGGTGGTACACATCTTTAATGTCAGCACTCAGGAGGAGAGGCAGGCAGATCTCTGTGCGTTTGAGACAAGTCTGATCTACAGAGTGAGTTTCAGGACAGTCAAAGTTGTTACACAAAGAAACCCTGTCTCAGAAAAAAAAAAAGAAAGAAAAGAAAAATGAAAAATGGAAAAAGTAATGCATTAAAATATTTAAAAAGTAAATAAATAAAATAGCAAAAACCAGAACAAATGAAAAAAAAACAAACTTGTCAATTTGGGCTTACCTTAATATCTGTATTTTTTTTTCCTTTTTGAGACAGTATCTCAGTTATTCCAGTCTGGCCTCAAACTCACTCCCTTGTGGAAGCTAGAAATAACCTTGAACTCATGAACTTGCTGCCTCCACCTTCTGACTGAATTACAGGCATGTTCCACAGCTCCTGGTTGTGTAATGTTGGGGATGAACCCAGGGCTTTCTGCAAGCTAGGCAAGCCCTCAAGTACAAGTCTTAATATTTGTATTAATGATGGAATCACAAAAACTACATTTTAAAAAATGAGACCATGACTGCAATGCCTTGGCACCTGAGAGAATGCTGTCATAAGTATTATATGGTATAGTCATCCAGTGTCCTCAGGGGCTTCTCATATTGGTGCCATTCAGTAAATGAATGGTTAAAAGAATCCGTGCTTCTAGAACCTGTGTGACTGTTGAGATGATTTAACTCTCTGACAACGTGAAATATGTTTGATCTGTCAAGTTTAAGAAGGGAAAACATTTCCCTGTTCCCTGATCTCCAAAAACAAAAGTCATTTGCAAGGTAAGGGGTGTTAAAATGGGGGCAAAAATAACGTGAGAACCACCAGAACTCTGGAGCAGACACACACACACACACACACACACACACACACACACACACACACAGTGAAAATAAATATGGTCATTAAGTAGAAAAAATGATGACAAATTTCCTACTTGGAGGAGACATGCCTAGTGTTAAGAACCACCCACTGCCAAAGGTCCCTGGTTGCTTCTACCATGTTCCAACTGTGTGATGTGGAGGAAGTTAGCCTTACTGGGAAACATCTAAAAGGTTGTCACCCTGAATGTCCAGTTTTAGGGGAAAAGAAAAAAAAAACCTGTCGGAACTGTGTCCTCCCTGAAGGCTCATCCCGTGTGACCACATTTGGAGACAGGTCTTTAAGGAAGGAATTATGGTTGAATGAAGTCATGAGGTTTGGGATCTAATCCAGTAACACTGGTGTTCTTGTAAGAGGAACAGGGCAGGGGGTAGGGAGATGGCCCAGGAAACAGAGTGTTGTACTAGTGTGAAGTCTGGAGCTCAGATTCCCAGCACCCACTGGAGGAAACAGTGGGCATGGTGACCTCTGCCTGCAATTCCAGAGCTCAGGAGGTTGAGATCAGATACCCAGGGCAAGCCGGCTAATGCAGAATGAGTCCTGGGTTCAGCTGAGAGACTCTGCCCCAGTGAGGGAGGAAGGATCCCAATGTTAGTCTTGAGTGTGTGCTGGTTGCCGCACACATCCGTGACTACACATGTGCAAACATATATATACATATGCACTCCACATGCGCATTCACACAGAAGAAAGAAATACAGAGGAGCCAGCAGTAGAGTGGTCTCCTTCTGCTTCCTCGTGCCAAGGGAGGACAGTGTGGGTGGCCACCTATGGGTCAGAGAGACAGCAACACCTTCCCTCAGACTTGTAGCCTGTTGGTGAAGATGTACTTTGTTGTTGGGGCCACACAGCCAGTGATGCTCATCATTCAGGCAGAGTTAACAGACACCCCAGGTTTTCCTTGCCCAGAAATCCCTTACGCTTTGGAAGCACAGTGTGCAACCCTGCCTTCATTTTCCCCTTTCTCTCCATCCCAACTTAGCCTCCCTACGTCAGGCCCCCTCTTCTGGGAGCCCAGATGACCTGTTTACACAGAGTGCAGGACTGGTCTGCAACATCTCAGACTTTCTACCCAAGAGGGCAGCTCAGGGTCTTTCTCCCTGACAGAGCATCTTGCAAAGCTATCTTCATAAGCCAGACCTGCAGCTCAGCTCCTTTCCTTTGTACTGTTGTAACCTAGCCTGGACTAGGCAGTAACCAGTCCTAACTACCTGTGTCTCTCTATCCTTGTCAGCCACCAAGGAGCAGCTGGGAATGTCCCTCACTCATCTCACCCCATTGTCTGGGCTGAGCAGGATGTCCTACCTTAGCTGATACAAAGGATGTAACACATTAGCTGATATAAAGATACTTCATGTAGCATATCTCATTATACCTTAAAGAGGATTCTGCACATTGTATCCGACATTCCAACCAGTGGGATTCATTTAAGACCAGGCTTTTCCAACAAGGAGATTAAAGTTTATTTCGGGAGGTCAGACATTCAGTTGAAAGCTGTGCGGTGACAGATTTCTGGATTTCACCGTTACTCATTACCCAGTTTCTAAAAAGTGGCTTATGAATTTTCCATGAGCTTGGAAGGGCTATCCACCCACTGTACCAAACCCACTTGTGTGTTTACAGCTATGGGAAGTTCAGGTACAACCCAGGAGGAGGGCCTGTTCCCAAGAGACCAGGAGAAGGCCTTGTTCCCAGGAGATAAGCTCCGTTTATGATTAAAAGGAAGGGAGTGAATGCATTAGTCTTCCTGGCACCGAAGGGAGAGGGTGAGAAACAAGGATATTTTTATGAATGTTCAAGCCGCTTGGGATGAATGGTCTCAATTTGATGATGACAATTATTATTTATTAAGGTTTATAGTCTACAAAAGTAAAAGGCTTTTTCTCGTTAGTGTGTAGCTAGCTGGCTAGTGTGGTTTTGCCCTTTGATGGAGAAAGTTGCGGCTTTGGTTTTAGACTCTTGACCTCTGGGATGATTTCAGGTATCGGTTTGCTGTGCTGCATCGGGACCTGGGCTTCCGAGATTACCGGAATGATGGCCTGTTAGGAAATATCATGAATGTGAAGGAGGGATTACCGCACACAGCAGTGAGAGGAAGTCCCGGAGGACTGCATTCTGTCATCATGAATGAGTCTTTGTATACAAAGTAACAGGAAAAATAAAGTGAAAACCCAGCACACAATTCACTGAAGACCTCACCTTGCAAGGCCTTCCCAGCTGGTTTAGTGATAGCCAAACCTGGCCACCTCCTACCTGCCCAGAGACTGATGGCGTTTTTCTCTAGAACCGATTTGTCATTCTTCTTTTCTGTGCTTTGACTTTCTCTTTGGAGATTATTTACCCAGGAAGGACTAAGCTAGTCCCTTTTCATAGTCATCTTCACAGTCTCTGAATAAATCAGGAGTAAAAAAGAAAAGATAATTTACCAGCTTGACACTTGGCTCAACCAAGACTCATGTGGCTCTGTGCAGATGAACACGCTCCCTGGGCTTACATTTTGCTTTCAGGTGAGGACCTGACAATCTGTGGACCTTTTTACCAACCCCATTGTCACGACAAAGCTGTAGTTAATGGGCTGCTCCCTTGGTATATAGAGATATCTCTGTGCAAAGAATAAAGAAAACCATTTCTGGAGCAAGCATGTCATCAGGGAGGAAAACACTGGCACCTGTAGATGTGCCCTGACTTTCCTGGTGAGATAGCAGTTAGGTGTGGCCATAGTCTGAGACCTTCGATGGTTTCAGAAATTCCTGGCATTTGATACAGGACCATTTCTACAAAACCCTTCCTTCTGCTTCAGTGTGGTAACCATGGGCCTTGGCACTCCTTCATCCCCTGGATTCCTCTAATGGGTGAGAGTGGGAAGAAGGGAAGACAGTCTTTTTCCTTTTTGTAAGTTAAAGTAAATAAAAAGTATCTATTTATATAGATTGAAATCCTAGGATAAATAAAAAGCCCTAATTGTGTGGATCAAAAGCCAACTATTTGGTAAATGCAAAAACACACACGACATATTTTTCTTTTTAAAAAATGGGCTGAGAGCTCATAGTTCTTAAACCAGGGCACATGGATTGTTAGCTTACCTTCTCTGGTCTGGCATGTTCCTTTTGCTGGCAAAATGTTTGGCTTGCACAGAGAAATTTTGATGAGAAGTCTGAGTTTGATTAACTATGCCTTTATGAATAACATCCTCTTAGAACTCCAGGCTGGGTTCAGACACTGGACTGCAGCAGTCACGGGGTTTGCTGTTTGGCAAAGCTGTCCCTCGCAACAGACTACGACAAGTCATAACTCTTCATCTCTAACAGCCGACACTCTTTCTTGGGAGGGTAATAGCACTAAAGTTTTCATTTTGCTCACTGCTCGACCGGTTCTTAGGTTTTCTGAGAAGAATCAAATCCAGTTTGATCTGCAATCCATTTCCTACTAAGAAGAGGCGTCCTCGGCTCATGAAGACGGCTAGCCAGAAGGAGAACACTCCTAATGGCTCCTTCCACCTGATATATTTCCCACTGACTCTGTTGTGGAGCACTCTTAGAGTATCCCTGTCTGTGGAGGATTCTGATCGTCGATCAACCTTGGAACACGTGTGTGCCACACGCATGCAGACTGAGCTACTGGGTGGAGGGATTTTCTCCTTTGGTCTGTCTGCCAATTGGTGGATGTGCGCCAGTGGGGAGTCAAATGAGAACTCATGTTGTTTTCCTCCTCAACAGAGACCACCAAGGGTGGGGGAGTCATTAATCTTTCCTGTGCTAATTGAGAGCCATGGATGCCAGTACGAAACCATTTCCCTCAAGAGCTGCAGAGCTCATCTGAGTCCCAGTTCAAGTCTACGGCTTTGTAATGCTGGCTGCTGTGATCACGTCAAGTCTGTTGGCTTTGTAATGCTGGCTGGTGTGATCACATCAAGTCTATTGGCTTTGTGATGCTGGCTGGTGTGATCATGTCAAGTCTGTTGGCTTTGTGATGCTGGCAGGTGTGATCATGTCAAGTCTATTGGCTTTGTAATGCTGGCTGGTGTGATCACGTCAAGTCTATTGGCTTTGTAATGCTGGCTGGTGTGATCACGTCAAGTCTATTGGCTTTGTGATGCTGGCTGGTGTGATCATGTCAAGTCTTTTGGCTTTGTAATGGCAGCTGGTGTGATCATATCAAGTCTATTGGCGTTGTAATGCTGGCTGGTGTGATCATGTCAAGTCTTTTGTCTTTGTTGTGGCAGCTGGTGGGATCATGTCACAGTGTACCCTATCAGAATGTCTTTGCCTTTCATAAAACAAACTCAACTTGGAATCATGAACGGTGTGGGTTATACTTAGTTGATGAGTGTACATTTTCAGAAGGAAGTGTCTGCTACAATGTACAGTCACGGTAACTCCATCAAGTTTTCCTTCACTGTGCTGTGCAGCTGCTTGACACTCCTGCTGTGCTCTGACACTCCAGTCCATTCCTTCAGAGGAGGCCAGAGTCTTGGCGGCACCATGTGATAGGAATACATGTTTAAGCAAAAAGACAGTCCGTCTTGTTGATGTTTTGTTTCCCAAATCAGCGGCTTCTCCATGACACTATTTTCTAGAACACTCATCTTTATGGAGTTGACCCCTGGGGGACACTACACAGTGGCTAATGAGTGCTGCTAGGCAAGCAAGCTCATCTGCAGAACTTACATGGTCTTGTGCTGTGGGAATAGCACCCCACCTGCCATTGCTATCTAAAGCAAGAGCTGCAGCTGCTCAGGTCAGTGCCTCTGATTAGCTGGTTAGAACAATAGCTCTTGGTTTAGATCTCAGATCTTTCCGAAACCCTGGCCGTGTAGGACTAAACAAAACTTCCCTCAGCTCTGTACTTCTCAGCAGAGCAGTAGAGAAAAATGCCAAATTTATTTCAACTCAAAATACCATATAGGCAAACTTGTGAGCAAGTGGGAGGCCATAATAAAATCTTCTTCAAAACAGATTTTTGAACACATAGTCAGAGTAAATCCAGAAAAGCAAAATGATGCCTTCTTAACGAGAACAGAATAGAGAAATAGAGGCTGCTTGCAGGGAAGCACAAAATTCTGAGGCTCTTTTAGGGGCAGGTGGCCAATGAGAAAGCAAAGACTGCTTGCTCATCCTTGCTGTTCTGTAGAATTGCTCTTCAGGTATGAAGACTTAAGGTATTGACGATGACACGCGTAAAAGACACAACAGGCGAACACTTCCAGTGCTCAATATGTACATGAGCACAATGCAAGGCCTGGGCATTCAAGTGCTGCCTTGAAATCATAAACAATGCACAGGGGTTGCTCATTGCATTACTGGAATCTGAGGAGTCAAATGGGGTTGCCAAATATTACTAAGGAAACTGTCTCCCCCTCCCAGAGTTCTTATTCTCATGAATGAGGGGATTTAAGAACGGACGCTAAAGGGAGCACAAGGACAATTTTTTTTTTAGAGTGGAAAAGAAAAACTTCAGGGCAGGCAAGCCGTCAGTCTTGGGAGCTGCTCAGAGGAGGAAGATGGAGAAAAGAGAGCCCCTGCATTTGAGTGACGCTGGTACAGAGGTTGGTGATGCAGCAAAGAGTCCCATGGAGGGCAGAGGCACTTTAGGGAAAGAGTAAGGGATTATAGAAAGTACACTCAGGCTCTCCCCAGAGTCCAAAGGAACTTCAGGGCAACCTTGGAGTGACTTCACAGAGCTAGGAATTCTGGGAAAGCAAACTACGTTATCTCATTAAAGGGAAAGTGACTGTTCCTAGAGAGCCCTGATCCTCTGGACAATGGTTCCTTGGCCAGATAACTGGCATGCCAAACGGAATCAACTCTCAAAGGGGGAGGGGAGACCTAGAAGTAGATTCCATCTTTAACATTTCTTAAACAGAATACAAATCTTATGTCTCGGAAGAAGGGAGGAGGCATGGAAGTAAGAAATAACAAAATAGGAAGTTTAGATACTGAGTGGCTTAATCAAAGCAGTAAATACAGCGGGTTACTTGTGGATCACAAGCTGGCCAGCAGAAGCTCTCGGGGCAGGGCTGCCTCTGTTTCAGAATTGGGTAGCACTTTATTAAGTATTCCTGGGTATAATCAGCAGAAATCACCTCTGGATCACTTAGGAAGACAAGGTGGATGCCACGGAGCACTGAAGCATCAAGGCTATGCGGCCAGGGTTAGCTCTGAAACCCACACTGCAATTACTCTATAATCACTGACTTCACTACTGACCACAAGGCAGGCTTATTAAACCATGTACTCGGAGTGCTGAGCAGCTGACGGCTGCCTCATGACCTCAGTCAGATGACTACAGATGTGCCCCTGGGTCTTCATCGCTACGTACAAATGTAATGTCTAAGGCGACAATCAGCCTTAGGGGGCCGAGTTCATGTGTGCTGCCCGAGACAAGCCGAGAAAGAGCTGGTTGCGATTTTCAGTGACTTCTAGAAAAATAAAAGCTACTCCTGCTTCTCAGTTCAAAAAGTGGGAAATTGGGACTGGAGAGATGTCTCAGAGCTTAGGAGCACTGATTACTCTTTCAGAAGACTGAGGTTCAAGTACTAGCACATGGTGGCTCACAACACTCTGGGATAGTTTCCTCTTAAAGGACTACACTTCCCAGCTTGCCTTGTGGCCAGAGGGTGGGGCTATGGGAGGAAGTGTAGGGTGGGGTTATGGGAGGAAGTGAACAGCAATCATTTCCGTCCCTTTAAAGGCTTGCAGCCTTCTTTTCCTAGAGGCATTCTCCCGTCAATCTTTATGGGAGTGGAACATAAAACTCAGTTTTCCATTGGCAAGGTTATGGTTCCTCATCTGTCGAAGGTCAGATGCCCCTGTCTTGGTCTGCCTTTCTGTCTCTGTAAGATGCCCCAGAAATCTAAAAATGTGTGTGCAGGTGCTCTTGGAGGCCAAAAGAGACCACAAATTTCCTGGAGTGGAAATTACAAGCAGTTGTGAGCTGCTCAGCATGGGTCCCCTGGAGGAGCAAACTGGTGATCTTAGTCACTGAGGTTTTTCTCACTTTCCTATCTCTAATTAATTTGTAGATTTAAAACATTTTATATGTATGAGTGTTTATGTATAAGGGTCTGCATGTATGTCTCTGTACCATATGTGTGCTCATGCCAGAAGAGGGCATCAGATACTCTGGAATTAGAATTACAGATGTTTGAGAACTGACTTGTGGGTACTGGGAATTGAAACAGGTACCCTGGAAGAATGTAATCTCTGAGAAATCTTTCTAGCCAAACATTTTTTTTAAAAAAAAAATTCTTTTAGAGTTTTAGTGTTAAAGAATTTAAACACATGGGCATTTTAATGGTCTCAGATATTTATTGAATGGATCCAGTTCATAGATAGCATAAGCTCTAAAAGTCAGGGAGTCAAAGTGACATGAAAAGAGGGAAGGGAGAATTATGGAAGAATCTCTTGAAACTTCTAAAACAAACTCATGTGCAATATGTGGGGTATGAGAAATATTAAGTCTGAGACACATTTTAGTAGGAAACATTCTGGTCCAAATAAATTCAAAGGAATATGGAGTGTACAGAAGAGCCAACATTCCATGCTTTGATCTGAGAAACAGGGCCTGGGTAGGTCAGGAGAGAACAGGGTGATGGGGCATTGAACTTTTCAACTCAGGGGAGCCATGTAGTCCAAAGCATTCATGGGACAAATACATTGTATGCAGACAGTCTCCCTGATTACACAACATTTAGTTCAACTGCAGTAGTGTGTGTGTGTGTGTGTGTGTGTGTGTGTGTGTGTGTGTGTGTGTGTGTGTGTGTACATACAAGATAGGTCTGTGACATCAATGGTAAGGTACACAGGAACAATGAAAATCCACCCCTCTCTTCAATTGCACCTTTCAAGAAAGAAATATCAAAGACAATGAGAATTGGTAGCTCAGATTACAGAACACAAAGATGGGAAATTTATCTTCTTTAGAACAGCAACAACAACAAAAGGTCAGAGCTTTCAGAACAGGGATGCTTTATTTCCCATCTGGTGCAATCCTGGTCCAGGCAGAAGGGCTGGGCTGGGCTGGGTGTGGCAGTTGAGGTCATCCTGACTCTCACTGAGGGTTGAGTCTGGGAGGAAGGACCACACACCCCAGGCTTCTCCAGTTGCAGCTGAGATCTCAGAGCTGTGAAATGAGCTCAGAGACAGCCGCAGGGGACCCATCTCCAGTGCCCAGTGTGGGGGCCACAGCCTGGAAGGGCACAGCTTCAATAGTGCCTTATCAGATGCTCTAACTCCAATTCTTTTATCACCTCAGGGGTGTGTCTCTGGAAGCTTGCAAAACACTTAACAAATAGTTCTGAATGGTTTCATTTCAAGATCTCAGATAAACATGATTTGCCTTCATTTTGTGATGCAGGACAGTTTTAGTCATTATTGTTGAGCCCGAGAGCATCAGATGACATTCTAGCCACTCAACACTGAAAGTCAAGAAAACATCACAAACAAGTTATCTGACACCTCCAGACTCAGGCTTGATTGGGGATGGCATGGTTTCTTCTTCTCATTAGAAATTCCAATGATTCCATATCTGAGTTCAGTGAATCCATTTTACTTCCTAGATGTTGTTTGTGTCTTTCTATCTTTAATGAGAGACAAAGCCAACTGTGGCAAGTTTTAAAGAAGTAAAAACTTAAGCTTCTGACACTTTCGCAACCAGGAAAACCCTGCAATTGTATATACAGATTAGCCTAAGATAGAAATGTGTAGGTGTGTATGTGTGCATGTGTGTATTGCACTTGAGTGACTTAAAAAGACATACCTTCAGTCAGATCTCACAACCCGTTATCCCAGAACTCTGAAGATGGAGGCAGGAGAATCATAAATTGCGAGCTATTCTGGGCTTCTCCTTATCTCAAAGCAAACATAAAACAATAACATCAAAATCTATCAATGAATCCGTCACCCTTCATGCTATTCATAAGAGCCCAAAGTAAAACAACCTAAAAGTCCACCAAATGTTGAATGAACTGCCTGTAGTGGGTTACCAATGACACAGCTGTGAGGGTGACTCTCCATCCATTCTGAGTGGGAAAACCTGGCCACAGCAGGTCACCCGATGTAGGAGGCTGTGTGGACACAAAGTATCAAGAACAGGCACTCCATACAGGTGGAAAGTACATCCTTTACTTTCTTGTATAGAAAAGAACAGGCAAACCTATTTTCCTCCTCTCCTTCTTAAGTTCTGTGGCGAGAGCCCTCTGGAAAAGCAAGAGAAAAGCATGCAGACTCAATGCAGGTTGCATGAGACAGAGAAGTCCTCCTGAGAAAGTAAAAGCATGAGGAAAGGGCAGCTTGAGATCTTCCGTTATTATATTGATAAAGAGTGGAAAGTCATGGGGAAAAGAATGTCAGGGAAACCTGCCAAAGCCTGCCTGCCCAGGGCCCCCTGGGCCCTGTGTCCTGGGGAATAGGATGCTAAGGAAGACTCTCCTGGGTGGAGGTTCTGTGACCGGATACAGGGCAAGATCAGAGACAGAGGTCTGAGGGAAGAGCTGACTTTGAAATGATTTTCCTGTAACATTAATATCAATGAAAAGTATAGTCAATGAATTTCTCATGAAGTATCTGTTACAATTCTAGAGATCTGTATTCACAATGGGTTCACTCATAGTTTAAAGAAAGCCAAGGAGACACATGGCCCTGATTCTTGCTTTTCATAGGTACCCTGCTTCTTAGATAAGCTACTTAGATGATCTTAGACTTTTAGGATTTTCTTCTCAGATCACAGGGAAGCAGTGGATCCACTGGCAGGGTCCCACACTCATCCCCAGGGTGTCCGGACATCCCTCTTGCAGTGCTGCAAATGAACCGGATAAGATGGGGAGATGGTGTTTTCTCCACCTTTCCTGCCAAGTGATTGAAGCTGCTCTGACATCATACAAAGATCCATGTGTTTGAGCAATAGGAAATTCTCAGTGAACATGAAAAATTATCAGGGCAATCCATAGATTCCCCTAATAGCTATGCCTAGTGCCAAGATAATTATAGTTTCCTATGCCACAACATTTTCAGTAGAATTAGATTTCAAAATATATTTCTCTATTGAACCCTAAGATCAAAAGAGCCAACTGTGAGCAGGGTCAGTTGAATATCACAGATAAAAGCTCAGGTTTCAGCCGTGGGCAGCTGAGCGTGTGTGCTAAATGACTTGGAAGCAAGGGTCAATTGTGGGCTATCACACACTTTTCTAAAATGATGTGATATTCCTATTTGCAGCCTAATATTAAGGAGATTTAAGTAGCCATTAGCTTGACCACTGAGCTAGGACACTCTCATTATATTTAAACATAGTCATGTATCATGTAAAAATATTTAGGTTAGGGACAGACCTCAGAGATGATAGGTTTCCCATGGTGATGTCACAGGTATCTCTACTTGATACTTGAACAAAGCCGACGTTGTCTAATGATGACATGCTTCAGAGTGGCCCCATCATCAAATGGCACAGGAGTAGACCTCCAACAATGGGAACTGTGAGCAAGAATTTACTTCAACACGTGGAAATACTCCATGTTTCTTGACCATGTTGGTAGATTGATGTTTTCAAAGTTCCATAGATACTTATTTTCTAGTATTTGAGATGAATTATTAGGACAGAGAGCCACTGATTGCTTTGAAACATTCCTTATATTTTGTGAATATAGCTGGGCTTTCTAAATAGTCCTGCTGTTCCTGGGTTTCAGTTTGGGAAATGCTGTGATGGAGGGTCTGATACCAACCACTCTGTTTCCTCTCCCTGGTTCTGAACTAGTTGAGAGTTAATTCCATGAAAACCACATTCCTTCCTATATTATACATAAAGCTGATATTGGAACATTGTGTTTTTATCCACAAAGCCAGTGAACACTTTATAGATCTCTAAAATTGAACAAGGTGAGTCACCCAGATGCAGGTAGTACTGGAAATCAGTGTGAGGAACCAATTTGGAGGCAGCTGTCTCCCAAGAGGAGGAAGATGTATGTAAGTCCCGGGTTTTCAGGATATTGTCCCAACACCTGTGGCAGAGGCATTAAGGAACTGAATGCCAGCAGCCATGGCCCCTCTGAGGTCACTGCATCAGAAATCCTTGGGGGGAGCCGGGAGTCTGCCTCCACAGCTGTCCTGTTTGTGTTTCCTTCCAGCGAGGGTGTCAATGTCCTAACTTACTCTTGCTCTGGTTTCCTCTGTCTGTTTTATTCCTATCACTGCGACCAGCATTTGCTGTGCATTCTTATCCAGTGTCCCAGACACACATTTTCAAATAAACTCTGGGGGAGGGCATATATTTTATTGAAAATTGTTTTATATTTAAGGGTTAAATAGAAAATATTAAAGCCAACTTCTCAAACACATTCATTTAATTTATAATGGGTAATCACGGCATGCACTGGACACACAGAGACACTGGATGCTGCTTTCCTCTTGGATGGTTTGCACGAGGACCTAGTGCCGACCCACATGACCTTTTCCTCCAATTTTTTCTACAGCATGATCTGCTCAGCCTTCTGACAGGAGAGAAACCACCAGACCTTCCTTAAGAGAAGGGTTCCTTAAGACAAAAAACTTTGGGTATCAACCCATGAAAGTGGACACCGCTACAAAATTGGTCCTGTTTGGTGCGGATGGACTTTCACACACCGGAAAATGTCTTCCAATTCCAAAAAGGACTTTCAAATAAAAAGATATAGAGCCCACAGTTATTTTCAGTTCCTGGGTGGTCAACCTGAAATAGTTCATGTCTGGCCTGGTCCTTCCTTCTTTCCCACCCGTACTTTCTTCCCTCTCTTCTCCCTCCTTCCCTTCATCCTATCTGTGTGTCTGTCTATCTATTATCTTCTATCTATTATCTATCATCTACCTATCAATTATCTATTAGCTATCATCTGTCTATCATCTATTTTATCTGTTGATCTGTCTTTATGCCTATCAATCATCAATTCTTTCATCCACTCTCTCGCTTGCTCACTCACTGTGATGCTGGGTCTGGACAAGCTAGACAGGAATTCTGCCAGTCCTTAGTTGCAATTGTTCTTGTTGTTTTGTTTTTCTGGACAAGATTTAACCCAGACTTGCCTTGCCTTGGACTTGTAATCCTTGTGCCTCCGCTTCCCAAGTGCTGGGGTTGCGGTCATATGCCACCATGACTAGCTTCTCCTGATTTTGAAGACTCAGTCTACCTCATTCACCAGCCTTTAAGAGTCATTGTCCCATTTTACTGAAGGTTTGAGGCCGTTGGGACATGGTGGTTCTTTACTCCTGTCCTCCCCATCTCACAGCTGGCTCTGGTTTCTATATCTGTTCAGATTCTGTTTGGGGACTAGATAAATAAAGAGAACCACACGTGAAGGAAGTGTGGAAGGGAGAAGGGAGGGAATCAAGGGTGAGAAGGAGGACCATTTCACATATATAAACATAATTAGCTAGTAGATGAGAAATGCTGTGTCTCCCAATAAGGATGAAGGAAGTCTGCCTGGCAAATCAGTCACGACTCTGTAAGAATGCTAGCACCCAGGGTTGGCACGACTTTAGCCAAAGAAGCAAAACTTGCACTTCTTGAGGAGCTAAATTTGTTCCTCTAGCCACAGGGATTGGTAATACACGCAAAAGCTTAGTGAAGTATAGAACATTCAGCCAGAAATCTTAAGAATTTATCTTCCAATGTGATTGGAGAACCCAAAGGTAAGGTGTACCTGAGGGTTCATTTTGATACTTTATGACATTGAAACTCAGCTACCTGCTGAGCCAGACATGTCTTAGCTATGGTTGAAGAGCATTTGGCCATAGCCAGTGGAGGGAGCCCCATCAGACTTTGAGATAAGACTTTCTTAGGACTAAACAACCATTCCCATGACTGTTTATGATAATTCTAAACTTAGCCATTGCTGAAGATGGGTAATGTCCAGCCAGCAGAAACTGCATGTCCATGGACCAGAGTACTCTGCCTGCTGCGGAACACTCGTGAGAATGTTATCCTAGAGTGTCCTGACATGTGACAGGTGTCAGTGTGCCTTAACTTTCCTTCCTTAAGTGTGCAGCCCCCTGGGAAAGGATACATTTGTTTGAATTTCTATGAGCTCAGCTGTGGAGCTCCATCTCACTCCATTCGTGGTTAAAGTGACACAGAATGCCCACCAGCTCACGCCCCTGAGATGATAATGAGATGATAAAGGAGGCGGAATTTCAAGCATGAACAACTACAGAACTTAAAGCAATATAAGTCTCTCCCCCTTCCCTGTCCCCTCTGACTCCATTTCCCCTTCTGGCGATGCATGTGCTCCTCATGCTGTGGACCAACCTCTGCCAACACCCCATGTGTAAATCTTCTAGTCACATGACCTGTGCATTCCACAGCCCCCTCCTTCTGGGTGCGCTGAATCCTGGATCGGGCTGTTCTTTGTTTGGCCATGCCCACCTTTTTGTAGTTGGTGTGGCTCAGGCCAGCCAGCTTGGGGTTAAGAAAAATGAACTTGAAGTAAGGAGCTTGTGAAAGAAATGTCACACGTCACAAAGAAAGGTGTCAACCCCACAAACAACTTGACTGCAGTCCAGAGTTTAGGAAGGAGGGTCTCCTACAGCGGTTATCTGATAGTAAGTGACTCATGAGACTGCCTGAATCACAGGCCACAGCAGCCAAACACCAAAGAATGTTTCATCAATTGTTGATTGAGTTTTCCCTTTGAAACAGTGTTTTACATCATACTCCAGGGTAGCTTCCAACTCTGCAGTGTTCCTGTCTCTCTCTCTTCCTTTTGTCTTTTTCTATCTTCACGTGTGTGTGTGTGTGTGTGTGTGTGTGTGTGTGAGAGAGAGAGAGAGAGAGAGAGAGAGAGAGAGAGAGAAAGAGAGTGATCACTTGTGTGTGCATGCCTGTGCATAAATATTCGCTCAGAGGCCCAAGGTTCATTCCAGAAATCATCTTCAATATTGCTTTCACATTATTCATTGAGCCAGAGTCCCTCAATCAAACCCAGAGCTTGGCAGCATGATCATTTCTCCTAGCCAGCTTGCTCTGGGGATCCCCTGTCTCCTCTTTCCAGAGCTGGAATTACAGACAGCCACCACACCCACCTGACCTATCGTGTGGGTTCTTGGGATCTGAACTCTGGTCCCCACACTAACTTTAACATGGCGGCTTCTCCCCAGCTCCTCTCTACCTCAGTCACTTTAGTGCTGGTATTACAGGTACTGCTGGCCCCAAAATGCCTCTGGCCCCAAAAGTCCTTCTGCCCACACGAATGTCTGTTTAGCTTTGGACTGACGCTCCTCGTGGTATTAATCATTGTGGCCAAGGACTATTTTTCCAAAATATCTGATGCAATCCTCCTAATGTTATCGTTAATAACTTCCCTTGCCTCAAGCCCCTTGAACTCGCCCACAGTTCACTGTGCACGTGGAACTGCACAGCGACGCTTCCTTCTCCCCAGCCAATGCCAGAACTCTGCAGAAAATCTGCCACTCACACTTGTATTCTTTATTTAGCGTGTCGATTATAACAGCTAAGCCCATGCTCCAACCTTATGGGAGGAACGTTCACTCAAGGAGACCACAGCAGGCCTGGCGGTTCTGTAGCTCACCTCCTGAGAACCTGGCGCCTACCACAGCAGCCTGGTTCCATACCTCACCTCCTGAGAACCTGGCGCCTACCAGAGCAGCCTGGTTCCATACCTCACCTCCTGAGAACCTGGCGCCTACCACAGCAGCCTGGTTCCATACCTCACCTCCTGAGAACCTGGCGCCTACCACAGCAGGCCTGGTGGTTCCATACCTCACCTCCTGAGAACCTGGCGCCTACCACAGCAGGCCTGGTGGTTCTGTAGCTCACCTCCTGAGAACCTGGCACATTGTCGTTCTTATCTGCAGAGCAGAGCTCAGCAGGTGGTGCTTGTGTGCACAAGAGTCCCTCACTCACCGTGCTGTAGATGGGTGTCACTGACACAGGTGTGCAAACCTGCTGTTTATATCAGTTCCCATCCTGGCTCTCTATCCTGCCCTACAGCGCCGCGGCAAGCTGGGGAGAATGTAAGTCTTCTTTCAAGTATTATCGTCCTCACCACCTGCTTGTTGAGCAATAGGCAACAACACAAGGGAACACAATGGAGTCACGGAGGGCAGAAGATGCCCGCAGCAGCCTGTCTGAATAAACTGTTTAAGATGATAACACGTGTTTACACGAGCACATTCAAATGAAATCACAGAACTATCTTTCATCAAAGAGGGCGGGCACTTGCGTGGATCCAGCTAGCGGCTAAGCTGACTTAACTGCTTTCGTATACAAAACTGTGCCCTGTGTACAGCATGCTCAAGGCAATACTTTTTTAAAAATCTTTTTGGAACATAACTTCATTCTATGGTGTATTTTCTCGGCAGTGTAATGAGCCAATTTTAGAGGAGATGAAAGCAGAGAGGATGACAAGCCGGGCTCTGGGGAGCCTCACTCTTGGAGATTTCCATCTTCTCCATCAGGACATTCCTTTTGTTAACCTCGGGAGATTACGTGCAGCCCGGCTTGGGGTGCATTTTTGCTTCACTGCACAACGACCCATTTGTATCATGGCTTTCTCATCCCATCCTCCTACCCATGGTGATGACTTCATGTCTTCCTGAGCCCCAACCTTACCAGCCCAAACCCAGTGCAGGGAAAGGCATGATGGGATGACTCCCATCTGCTGTTGATTAACTCAGGGTCTGTATGGTTTTGCACAATGGCTTCTCACTCGCCCACCCACCCACTGGGATGTGGAGTGAGCATCAGGCTAAGAGAATGATGATGGATCTCTGTGAGATTCATGGGCTCTACAAGAAAGAAACTTCTGGTAAAAAGAAAAGCCGTGCAAGCTCCTGAATTCCAGGGTGGAAGCAGGAAGCAGAGCATTGGGAGTTTCTAAATCCTAAAAAGGACCGTCCTGGGAGGCTTCATCACACACCAGGGGACTGGTGTTCATTCATTTTTAGGGATGGGAAAACCAGCACAGAAGTCTGTGTTCGCGTATACCTACCACCAAGATGATCAAACTATCAACAAAACTGTCACCACAGCTCAGCTCTTCCCATGGGGGAAGCAGGAGAGTGACCAATGGATTAAAGATCTAGACTGAAGGAGAAGCTCATCTGAAGAAGATTCCAATAGAGGGGGCAGGAGCATCCTGCTCCACACGGACCTGGACATCAGCCTAGGTCCCTTTGCCCGTAGGAAGCCTAAGAAGGCTGGGGCTTCCGCCAAATGTCTTTATGCTGTAAGGTGGTTGTGTTGATGCTGCTGTTTGTCTCTGTCACACCTTACTGTAGTCTCTGCCATTGCTGACGCTCACCTCGTAGCCCAGATGGTAACCCCTTCCCATGTAGTTCCTCTCTAAGCACCAATCCTTCCAAACAAGTGGTGTTCATTAGCAACCATCAGGTGTGGGGAGATCCAGGGTGCTTTTGAAAGGCTGCAGAGAAACGCCAGAGTTAATTTTAACTGGGGGGTAACTACCCTTGCTTTTTTAGATAGAACTTACTTCTAGCCAACCGCCACTCTGCCTTCTCCCCTGTTTGCCCCCAAGTGACTGACACTCAACGTCTTGGACAGAGTTTAGCTTTCCCATTGTTAAGAGTATCTAGTCCATGTCCCCAGAGCTACACTTTCCTTCCTCAAACATTTAATAAGGCTATTTTCCTAAAAATGACCATTCTTTCCCCAAGATGAACTCTGGAACCATTTGCTATTTTTTTCAGGGGAAATGGAATTTAGTCTGTTATATTTTGTGGTTAGGTAGTTATTTTTTTGGTTTACAACTTCATAGCTTAAAGTTTAGGAAAATGTTATGATGCCTGCAGTTCGTTTCAAAGACTGGGATAGGCGCTGAGCCAGTGTGTTCAAATCTCAAGCTGGTTTTGCCTCATCTGCGTATTTTTGCCTTTCTTCACACATGACTGTGCCTGTGAGATCTCCTTCCTGTCTTCTTGAAAGAGTCATTGCCATGGGGGTGACAGACTATCTCTTGATCTTGGCCTCAGACTGCCCACTTGTGACGTCTCTTAAGAATAGCTCTTTGTACCCCACCTGGTTCCTCACTGAGATTTCCCTTCCTGTTGGCATATGCCCACTTTACCTTCCTTCTCCCTCAGCTCAGATGCCACAAACATGCTCACTGGCCTTTGTTATCTGCACAGAATCCCTTGCTCCTCCAGGCATTTTGGAGACACAGATTGCCTTTTGCCCTGTGTTCCTTCAGTTTCTAGGACAAAATGCTCCTTGGTCAGTGTCTGGTGTATTGAGGGGAGTATGAACTTTTTAACTCATGTAGGAATCTGATTTGATATTAGCAGATTCTTGACAATTGATGGCTGAATACGGGGAGAGTTTGGTTACTATGTTGGGGTTTTCCAGGAGAGAGAGAGAGAGAGAGAGAGAGAGAGAGAGAGAGAGAGAGAGAGAGAGAGAGAGAATAATGAACTTTGCAGATGTTTTGGGGGGCTAGGTCCTAAAGTGACTATCTAAAACTCAAGAAAGTGGATGTGTTGCTTGCCCGAGTAGAAAGGCCTTTAAATCAAGGAAGACTTGGTGTGACTCAGTCAGAGGCTGAAGGCTCCGAGTAGGCAGTGTGCCAGACTTATCTGCCCCATCAGCCCTGCGGGTATCCAGTAGATCTGCCCCACCAGCTCCTCTGGAAACCCCCGCACATACTTACTCAGATTTAGTCTCCTGTCATCCCCACCAGAGCTGGAGAAGAGGTGAACAGTGGAGGGGACATGGGGAGCACAAACGGGCCCTCAGATTACAGACTCATTTTGTTTTGCTGAGACAGGATCTCACTATGTAGCCCAGGATGGCGTAGCCCATGAACTCCCTCTTATCTCAGCCTATGAAGTACCGGAACTGTGTAGTGTGTCAGCACTCTCGGCTTAGACTCCAGCCTTGGGAAGTTCCTGCTTTCCTCCCTGACATACTCAAGTGTCTGCTTCAGCCACTCATGTTTTCATGAGGTCACACAGATATGATTGCGTTTTTCTTCTTTCTTACTCCATCCTAAGAAGTTAGGAAAACTGTTAGGATGTTTTGGGCCATGTTCAGGGGATAGGTGAAGCTGGTCATCTCGGTCCCTTCCTGCTCCCGGTGACCTGCAGGACTTTTGGCTTTTGTGTCCCCTCTTGTTTCTGAAATAACTATGTTCAGGAATTTAAGAATCAAGAATTCCAGGCATGTTTTATTGTGAGTGTTTTTGGGTATGCCATGATTCTCAAGTGTTCTTAATAACATTTTAAAATGAGTTATAAACATTAAGCACTAAATTAGTAATGAATGTTTTCACTTTCTTTAGGGGGTATTAAAAGAAAATAATTTCAAGTCTGCCAAGAAATTTCCCATGCTCCTTGTAGTACCTGTGGGGCTGGTGGACCTTCTCCTGTCTCTAGATCTACACATCCACAGGGATGCCAGGCGAGTATCCAAGAGCTGGGCAGATGAAGGCTGAGCAGGCACTGATGGTGCCTCCCTGCACTTCTGTCTCCCTCTCACTTTAGGTGGGAGCAGTGCATACTGGGGGAACAAGCTCAGATTCACCAGGCCTACTGCTCTGTCAGTCTCTCCTGAGGCATTCAGTTGGCACCATATTCCATTGCTTCTCAATTCCTAGAGTTGTTTCAGTCTACCACTTATGAGCCCTTTTCCTGTTGATGTGATTGTAGTCGGGCAGCACGGTGGTTTCCGTGACACTGGGCGAAGAGCTGACCATCTCAGACTTGTTCACCGACTGATAGTCCTCAAATCGCGTGTTTTCTATAGCTGTTTCTCATGTGGATAGGAACCGGGGCAAGCAAACAGAAAACAGGCAAACTGGGAATGATAACATACATTATCAGTTTTTATTTTATTTTGTCATCTTGGGTGTGTGGGGTGTTTTGCCTGCATACATGTCTGTGCACCACATGCATGCCTGGCAGCGCAGGAGGCCAGTTCCCATGGAACTAGAGTTACAGGTGTTTGTATATGTGGGTTCTCTTTACTGCTCTCTCTCCCACCCCCATATGACAGTGCTTCTTGAAGAATAATCTTTTAATTATAAGTTTCTATATTTTTATTCTCTAAATATAAATATAAATGTGACACGCTACATGTTCATATGAAAATTGTGGATGTTGTGCTAGAGAGATGGGTCAGCCATTAAAGGCTAAGGCTCATACCAAAAAGCACTGAAAGGATTCTGAGATTACACTTCAGTTGTAAGTTAGGCAGATTGATAATGCCGCAGCCACATGGCAATGCAAAGATTAATGGAAATGGGTTAAATTAAATGTAAGAGTTAGTTAGTAATAGGCCTGAACTATAGGCCAAACTGTTTGTTATTGTCGGGGGTTCTGTCCTGCTCCTACAGCCGTTCAGCTACAAAGAGATGCACAGAGGTCTGCATTACTTGTAAACTGATTGGCCCATTAGCTCAGGCTTCTTATTAACTCTTATAACCTATATTAGCCCATTATTCTTGTCCATGTTAGCCACGAGGCTAATTACCTTTTACGGCGAGATAGTCACATCTTACTTCTTCTGTGGTTGGGTCAGGACTGCAGACTGCAGAATCCTCTACCCAGAATTCTCCTGTTCTCATTGCCCCACCTATACTTCCTGCCTGGCTACTGGCCAATCAGCATTTTATTAAACAAGTACAAGAAACAAATGTTTACAGGGTAAAACCATTGTCCCACGGCAGTTTGTAATTATTTAGAAGCATCTGCAGGACAGGATGGGACAGAGAATTGGTACCCAACATGGGGCATGGATCCACAAAAGACCTAAAAAAGCTTCAAAATAGATTCTAAACACACACACACACACACACACACACACACACACACACACACACACGGAATAAAGCACAACTTCTTGGTAACCATCTCTTCTCTAGTAGGTTCTGTTTGCTGGCAGCCAATAGAGACACAGCTTTTTTAAAAAGTGACTTCCTGGTTCATGCTAGTGGCATGGATGGCCCTTGGGGAGGTCCTGCTATGGAACAGTTGAGTGGAGTTTGTGGGCCTAAGATGAACAGTATAGACAGGTACCATAGCAGTTTTAAGATGTCTCATACAATCAATACACACACACACACACACACACACACACACACTAAGGACACATTCAGACTAAAAGGGTCATAGTGTGTTTAAGAATTGTGCATAGGCTTTGAAAAAGGACGGAGACAGTCATAGATTAAAGAGGAATTCAAAGATAAAGTCCTTGAAAAATGAGTAATAAAAGTTATAATAACCATATAAAGATGGAAAATACACAGAGAATCTGGATTATGCATATTGTATTTTCTTTGAACTTTTGGACTGTTAATGAGCTAACTGCTGAGAGGCATCTAATTGTAAAAGCCACTAAATTAAATGAATCTATAAATTTTAAAAATGTTGCTTTGGAAAAGAGAGGTTTTGTTTGTGTTTCCAGAAGAAATGAGAGGCCATGGATTCCTTCCAGGTTGAAATGGTTTGATAAAGGAAGATCCCCTGAAAAATCTCCTATGGGAACAGATGGCCCAGATGGCCCAACATTTCCGAGCATCTCTGTTGCAGTTTCCTTTGAGTTCTACACCTGGAACAGCTGGCTGCAATAAGTCACCCTCTATGTCATAACTTGACCATAATTCTAAATTTTCTCAGGGTCCTTGGAAGATCACCAACACCCACCAATCAGCAGGAAAAAGTCTACACCCAAATTCCCAAAATATTTATAATTTTTTTCATTTAAAGGGGGTTGGTTATAAATTGTTATTTGTCATGATCATTCTCTTTCTAAAAGAAGAAAGGGGGTGTGATACAGAAATAGGATAAAATGATAGATTATTGAATCTACTTTAATCCAAAAACAACTGTTAATCTCAAAATATTTTACATTGGTAGGATTTTAGTTTTATGATATAAATTTGAGGTTAATTTTGCTATGCCATATGTATATTTTTTACTTTTGTTTAAGATATTGTGTTTCTACAACTCTATTTAAAAGGTAAGGTATGATTTAAAAATTCCAATTTATAAAATTGCAATGAGTCATCTATAATAGTCAAACTTATAATCATGTTAGTTAGGTTTTCTAGATATACAAAGATATATTTCAGATATTCTTCAAACATTTCAAAGACCTACAGAATATGGCATTTAAAATGTATTAATAATTTATGCTTTTCATGACAGTGAGTCATATCTGTTCCTGATAGCACCAGGAAAAGATGAGAAGCATTGAAGAATCTCTGTATGGGGTTTGTTCTCTTTATGGCAAAAGCTAGCCATATGGGTAAAGAAACTTCCTGACAGCAGGACACCAAAAATACACAACTGTTGAGCTTTGTCAAGACATGTTAGACAGCCCTTCAAAATTTCCTGCTTAACAAGAAATTCTGTCAGATATGCTAGGCCTGTAAGCCAAAGATAGATGTCCCAATGTTACAGAGGAGCCTTGGGTGACTGTCCAGGCAGTCAGCTGTTCCTGGCATCTTCACATCTTTTAAAAGTCGCTTGCTTGCACTTCCTGCTTACTCAGATAATATTATTTACTTCTCACATCTTTGATGGAGTTGAAGACCAATCAAGAAGGCACCAATTCTGATCTCTTTGATGGAGTTGAAGACCATCAAGAAGGCACCAATTCTGATCTCATTGCAGATGTTTGTGAGCCACCATGTGGTTTCTGGGAATTGAATTCAGGACCTTTGGAAGAGCAGGCAGTGCTCTTGAATACTGAGACAACTCTCCAGCCCACAAATAGACTAGATATTGCAACTGTTATTCTTATTTGATAGCTGTTTTATTGTCTGTAATTTTACTGTGTTGAAGTTGAAACCTTCCTTTTTGATTAGACAGAAAGGGGAAATGCTATGGGATAACTCTTCTGTACACTGTGAATATATATGTTGCTCTCATTGATTGATAATAAAACTGCTTTGGCCTGTAGCCAGGCAGAATATAGCTAGGAAGGAAAGCCAAACTGAATATAGGGAGAAAGAAGGGCAGAGTTGAAGGAGACACAAGCCAGCTGCCCAAGAAACAAGATGTCAGCAGACCAGTAAAAGCCATGGCCATGTGGCAATATATAGATTAGTAAAAATGGGTTAATTTAAATGCAGTTAGTAGTAAGACTGAACTATAGGCCAAACATTCATAATTAATATTAAACCCTGAAGTGATTGTTTTGAAATGGCTGTGGGGTGGGACAGGACAGAGAAATCTCCACTTACAGTAGATGGTGAGTAATCAACCTGGGGAGATAGTGCAGTAAATATTCCAGAATGCATTCTTGTAAGAAGTTGTATTTTGTATGCATGAAGAACTATCAGGGCTCAATAAGAGGGCCAAGATTTGAAGAAACACTTTATCGAAGTATACTTGCCAACAGTGATGAACACACCAAATAACATTAATTGTCTGTGTTTAGGAAGATATAAGGATTATTGAGATATACCTCACAAATCATAAAATCCACCCTTAAAACAGCTCTGTAGTAGAGCACTTGCCTAACATGGTCTAAGGTTCAATCCTTAGTACTACAGTCTGTCTGTTCATACATCCTTCTATCCATCCAACTATAAAATAATACAACTCAACAGTTATTAGTACATTTTCAGGGTTGAGCAACCACTTCTTAATTATTCTAGAACATTCTCCTTACTCTATAATATGAGGGCCTGCTTGTTGGGGTTTCTGTCCTGTCCAGTTCCCACAGCTGGCAAGTCTCAGAGAAAATCACACCGAGAGTCTACATTAGTGATAAACTGATTCGCCCATTTGCTCAGGCTTCTTATCAACTCCTACAACTTATATTAACACATTATTCTTATCTATGTTAGCCACATGGCTCGGTACCTTTTTCAGCAGGGTACTCACATCTTCCTTCTTCCATGTCTGGGCAGGACTGAAGAGGAATGGACGTCCATTCCTCCTTCCCAGAATACTCCTGTTCTCTTTGACCTGCCTCTACTTCCTGTCTGGTTGTCCCACCTATGCTTCCTGCCTGGCTACTAGCCAATCAACGTTTATTTAAAATATAATTGACATAATATAGATGATTGTCCCGCACCATTACTCCAAAAAGAAACATTTCTGTTGGCTCTCTCTCCCATCAACACCCCTCCCAGTTTCTACAGCACCTGACTGAATTGCATGCCTCATTTCCTTTCTTCCATGGTCAATTGCAGAGGACTTGTTTGCTTCCTGTTTGAGTTCTTATCAATAATGACAGATGCTTGAGGTTTATGCCATGGATAGAGGAGAAACCAGGTGTAGGTGACATGGCTAGACCTCAGTCCTACCAGAGTAGAAAGTAGTGTAGTGGACTGGGTGGAAATCATGCAAAGCCTAAGAAGAAATGTCACCCAAGGACTTCTGTAGGAAACACAAGCTTACAAAGTGCTCAAGGGTGATGGAGGAAGGTCATTGGTTAAGTAATAAAGAAACTGCTTGGCCTCATAAGTTAAAACATAGGTGAGAGGAGTAAACAGAACAGAATGCTGGGAGGAAGAGGAAGTGAGCTCAAAGGCCATGCTCCCCTCTCCTGGGAGACGTGATGAAACTCCGACCCAGGATGGACGTAGGCTAGAATCTTCCTGGTAAGCACACCTGGGGTGCTACACACATTATTAGAAATGGGCTAGTCCAGGTGCGAGAATTAGCTGAGAAGAGGCTAGATATAATGGGCCAAGCAGTGTTTAAAAGAATACAGTTTGTGTGTTGTTATTTCGGGGCATAAGCTAGCCAGGCGGCCGAGCTGGGTAGCAGGAATGAAGCCCACAGCTCCTACAACACAAAGGATGAAGAGAAGTCACTGTGTGCTCGCTTGTATAATGGAGAAGATTTTGAACTGAACTTGAGAGGCAGTTGAGAATTGTCTTGGGGTTTATACCCAGAACTTACTGATGACATCCAGAAATTGTGATGGAAATCTCTATCCAGCTTATTCCCAGTCACCAAACCAAACCTTGCTTTAAAGGCTGCTATTTACATATTAGACAAGCTCACTATCAAATTCTTGACACATAAGGTGGTGATGCCTACAATGTATCATTTCAACATGGTAGAAATTGAGATCCCTGCTCACTCCTAGCTCAGTCCTGTAAACATGAGGCAACTATGAGGAGTACCTGCAGTTCTCCTTGTTCTCCAGATGTTGGCTCACCCTAGTGTGCACATAGCTCACCCACACATGCACATAGCTCACCCGTGTGTGCACATGGCTCATCCACACATGCACATAGCTCACCCATGTGTGCACAAGGCTCATCCACAGTGCACATAGCTCACCCGTGTGTGCAAAAGGCTCACCCACTCATGCATATAATTCAACTGCGTGTGCACATAGCTCACCCACACATGCACATAGCTCACCCATGTGTGCACAAGGCTCATCCACAGTTCACATAGCTCACCCATGTGTGCACAAGGCTCACCCACAGTGCACATAGCTCACTCGCATGAGCACATGGCTCTAGAACTTCCTTGACACTGTTCCTGATGAACTCAAAGTTTCTGTCAAAAGCACAGCCCTATGTATCAAAGGCGCTGCCTGACTGTCAGACACAAACTTGGGTATCATTTGAAAGGGATGCTGACATAACCACAAGTTGTTCATAGCTTTCAGACACTTTGTTCAGTCACAGGCATTTTCTTCTGTTTTTCTGTCTTAGAAACTTGAAATATTTCTCTCTCCCCCTCCCTCTCCCTCACTCCCTTCCTCTCCCTGTCCTTCCTTCATCTTTCTATCATCCATCTTTCTGATCTGTGATCTATGTATCTCCGTCTATGATCTATCATTCATCTATATAGCAACCATGTATTCATTCCTTTTCTATTGCTACGACAAAATTCATTACAAAAAAAACCAACTTAATTTATCTTGGCTTGCAGTTCCAGAGGGCCAGAGTCTGTGAGGGCAGGGAAGGCATGGCAGTACATGGTAGGGGTAGATGTCTGGACGCATTCCATCTGCACACAGAAAACAGAATGAGAGCAGGAAGTAGAGTAGGTTCATAAACCCTCAAAGCCTTCCATCAGTGATAAAGTTCTTCCAGCCAGTATGTACCACTGAAAGTTCCATAACTTCCCCCAAACTGTACCACCAACTAGGCATTGAGTATTCAAATACATAAACATATGGGTAACATTTATCATCTTAACTTCCATAAACTATCATCTTCCTGTCTTCTTATCTACTTTGTCATCTATTATCCATCCATCATATGTCTGTGTGTATATGATATATCATCTATCTGTCTGTCTATCATCTGTCTGTCTGTCTAATCTATCACCTATCATCCATTTATTGAAAGAGGAAAGAACCCATCTAGAATGCTTTGAAATGTGGAGAAGGGTCTTGAGTTTTAACCACTGAGCAGCAGGGGAGGAATCCCTTCAGGATCTTAGTCACAGAGTTGGATGTCTTGTCCAGCGCGAGTGGAGTGGAGCTGTGGCAGAAGGCTGCTTTCCTTCTTGTGCTGGTTTTACTTCAGCTGAACTCAGTAGGATGACCTTGTGTTATGTTCCAGTTTGGATCCTTTGCTACAGTTTCAGAAGAAACAAGTTCTTCAGAAAGTAAAAATAAATTCATAAGCGAAGAAAAACTTAAATGGTCAGATATTTTCTTTTGTATTTCAGGTTATACAATTTAGGCCAATTGTCCAATGCTTCTCTCTGTGTAAAAAGACAATTTGAGCCACAAAGGAGCAGCTCTCTGGCACTGTGGTCAGTTTAGAAATAAACTCTATCTAAGCGAGTTTAAGTCTTGGATGCAGAGCATCCAAGCACAGGAGATGGAGCAAAAGGGAATTCCATGAGGGGGACCGCAGATTCAGACCACCGTGTCGTGGCCATGCAGCCTGTGTGGAGGGGGAAACCTGGGTTTGGATGAAAATGAGGCCTCTGATTTTGTAATACTACGGGGCTGCCAGATGAGAAGAATAATTATCCAGACAACAGCTGAGCGATGACCTAGGCTAACTTCTGCCAATCACAGCCCATCTTATTAAAGAGCTTCAATGTTATTTCAAATAGACACTTTGTAATAGAACATAACACAACACCAAGTGAATAAAATATGATACAGACTTCTGTTTCTACTATAAATTTTGTTCACTGTATTTTAAAGACTCAGAGAATACAGTGATCACATGTTGAATTTTAAACATGAGAAAATCTCTAACATTCCAGGCATAAGTGGCATATTCAACTAAAAAATACCTTTATATATGTTATAACATGTTTTTGATCGATGCAACATGTAACAGACGAGGCAAATACTCTCCTTATTTTTTAAGAGAGATTAATGAGGCTTATGATGACGGTATTTGTCATTCTGTGTACGAGTCAGCGGGTAGTACATGGAATCCCACTGTCCCCAGATCTTTAAGTTCTGATACTCTCATAGTTCTCAGGGACAGAGATTCTCAAAATGTATGTGACCCTTGAAAGCGACAGGTAATTATGCATGCCAGAAATAGGATGCAGACCGAATAGGATTCTTTTTGAGACATTTGTCACAAGAGAGGTAAAACTCATAGGCCATACTTTCAAGAAATTGACCCTGAGAACAAAAAAGAGATATGGCCAAACATGCAGAACTTCATAGGAAGAGTAGAGTTCTATAGGAGAGTTGGAGAAATGGATCATCTGGAGCAGGCGATGGTTTGGGGCAGCTGTCTCCTCCAGTCCTTACATGTGAGCCTCATGACAGAGAGACCATCTGGGTAGGCTGTGTCTCCTGTGAATCCTGTCGCTGTTGTCTCTTATTCTCCTCATCCGGAAGATATACAGCCTTTGAACTTCAAAGACGAGGGGTCTCCATCCTTCCCCTTCCTAAGTAAATTAATTTGTCTATTCTCACACATTCTGAACCCCTTATGTTAGGTAGGCCTGCCGGGATGGAGGCTCACTCAACGCTTCTTCATGCGTTAAAGAACTGACTTCTTTAAGATTGTCTGGGAACCTGAGCAAGTTGAACATCAGCATGGACAACTTAGTGAGACCTTGTCTCAAAATTTAAAAATAAGACAAGGACTGAACTGGGAGGTATGCCCCAGTGGTAGAGCACTTGGGAGTGTATGTGTGTCTTTGTGTGTATGCCTGTGTGTATGTGCATGTTGTGTATATGTGTATGTATAAATGGTGTTTATGGGTGTCTATGTGTGCATGGTGTATGTATATGTATGTATGCATGGTATGTGTGCATGTTGTGTGGATGTATATATGTGCGTGGCTTTGTATTTGTATGTGTGTCTGTGTGTACATGGGACGTGCATGTGTATGTTTGCATGGTGTGTGTGCATGTTGTGTGGATGTGTATGTGTGTGGTTTTGTATTTGTATGTGTGTCTGTGTGTACATGGGATGTGCATGTGTGTGTGTGAATATTGTGTGGATATGTATATGTGTGTGATTTTGTGTTTGTGTGTCTGTGTGTACATGGCACATGCATGTGTATGTTTGCATGTTGTGTGTGCATGTTGTGTGGATGTGTATGTATGTGGTCTGTGTGTACATAGTGCATGCATGTGTATGTACGCATGGTGTTTACGCACGTGTGTGTACACATCTCAGCACTGAGCAGGACCAGGGAGGTCTGTGCAGGGTGCTTGCTGACCTTGGATAGCTATAACAATCTTGGTGCCTCTTTTCCCTTGTGAAAACATTAGGGGGTGGGACAACATAGTGACTCAGTGATTGTCAGGTCGAGATAATTCTGTAATTATTTTCTATGATTTCAATTTAATTTGTAGGCAATGGCACCCTGGTGGGTTGTTCTGGAAGCTTCAGTCTTAGCCATTAGGTTCATTTTTGGTCATTGGTTTGATTTAGCCAATTTCTGATTGCCACTTTCAGAGGCTGTGAGTCAGTCACCCCACAGGTGGTCCAGATGGTTGCAAGTAATCGGTTGCCTTAGGGACCGCTCCAGGGCCCACCATGGGCCAGGGCCATGTAGATGCAGAGCCAGAAGCATTCCAGCCTCCACGGGCTGTTCAAGTCCAGGGCATAGTACCCTAGCTTCCATCCAGAATGTTCCAGATGAGCTGCCTGACAGTTTGTTCATAAACACCAATCCCTATGGCAACCTAATAAGAAAGGGAACTGAAGGAAGGGAGACTTCATGGAATTTCTCTGGGCTCCCCACAGGGGCTACCTTGTGAGAATATCCTAAGACCCAAAGAGAGGGTGTGTCTCTTTCATGGAATCACCTGCCTCTGTTTGTGTGTTCCTGCTGCCCGACCTTCATGTCAGGTCAGAGATGAACCCATGCCCTCCTTCTCCCTCAGACACAACACGAATCCTCTGGAAAGGTTCCAAACAACTTTGGTTTGTTTTTAAATTTTAATGAGTTCAGTTCTTCCTGGGTTTGGCCAGGCCAGATGCACCACAAGATCCTTCCAGCCTGAAACCAAGAAGTGCGCAGGCACTCACAACAGAACCCAACGCACAGAGCTTTCCATCCCTCTTTGCCAGATCTAGAGGCATCTGGTGTGGTTAGCCGATGGGTGGTCACACCTACCCTGTGCACATGATCTATGGTGGGAGATGATACACGCTGGCTGTCAGTCATGCCCTGTGCACGCACAGCCATCCCTCATCATAGTTCTGAGCAGGAAGAGGGATTGGCCCTTTCATTAGGAAGACAAATGGGAATATGTCTTGACAGCAAAGACAGTGTTTCCATGTTCAATTTACTATTAAAAGAACCCTAGTGGTAATTGCGCTTGATGAGGAGGACTTGAGGCACTGACACTGGGAAGGATCCAGCGCCGTGTTTTGAGTCACCGTCCACAAGCGTTCACTTCACTGACCATCTAATTGAACGCTACGGCTCAAGTCCTGCTATAATTATAGACACTGTGGGGGATTAGAAACTTGTAAAATTTTAGAGCATTGAAAACCAAATGGTCATCCAGGAAACCACGACAGAGTATCTGGCCCCAAAGAGGTTACGGTCTGCTTGGAGACAACGTTAAGTTCCCTGCGACTCCCAAGACAAAATAGGAGAGGAAGGGCAGGTACCACCGAGTTTCTAACCTTTGTCCTAGTTGGCACTTTTCATGTTCACCTGAAGAGTCTTCTCTGAGGAGGCCCAACCGTCCTTCCTTTTACTCACTTTTGTGGTTAATAAGTCAAAAAATTTATAGAACTTTCTCAGCTAATGCTATGTATATCCATTCTATAAGTCTAACCCTATTATCTGGACACAAGTCATTATATATCACCTGGTGTCGAAGAATCTGCTGTCAATCAGATCTGTGGTTTTGGATCCTGTCCTACAGCCCTCTCCCAAAAAGAAAAAAAAAATCAGTCAGCTACTTCTTTATTTAAAATATTTTAATGACTTTAGTTTCTTGTAGAGAAAGCCCAGGCTTCCTAATGACAAACCTATGGTCATTCAATTATGGCCATTGTCCCTTTGTAAAGATTGTCAGCTTCATAGGATTAAGAAACACCCAGGGCACTAGTAAGGCAGGACTTTGGGTGTTGTCTTAGTTTGTTTTCTGTTGCTTTGCTAAACCAACTTAAAAGAGAAAAGACTTATTTGGCTCACAGTTCCAACTTGTTGTCCACCATAATAGGGAAGTCAAGGTGGTAGGGACTTGAAGCAATTAGTCTGATACATTCATCGTCAAGAACAGAGAGTGATAAACTAATCCATGCTTGCTTGTTCTTAGATTACTTTTCCCATTCCTAATACAGTCCAGGATCTTCTTCCTAGGGAGTGGTGTCACCAACATACAAGTCTATCTGCTTCAATTAAGATAATCAGTATAACCACCCCACAGACCTCAGCTGGGGCTAACCTGATCAAATAGTTCCTCATTTCCAATCCCTTCCCAGGTGGTTCTAGATTATGATTCTAGATTGTGTCAAGTTAACAACTAAAACTGACATTCATAGATTGTCTTTGATGGAATTTCCCAAGAGCTTTAGCCAAGGGTAGAGGATTCACCCTGAATGTAGGCTGAGGTGCCAAAGTAAGCAAAAAGGGGAAAGGACATAGCCAGCTGTGCCCCGGCATCCAGCTGTGCCCCGGCATCAAGCTGTGCCCCGGCATCCAGCTGTGCCCCGGCATCCAGCTGTGCCCCGGCATCCAGCTGTGCCCGGCATTTCCCTGTATCTGCCTCCTGGTTTATACTACGAACCAAACAGCTCTGGCTGCCATGCCTTCTCTGTCATAATGGAATGCCTTCTTCTGAATGTCCTTAAGTTGTTTCTGTGTCAGTTACCTGGTCAGAACAACACAAAAAGTTATCCACCTGCACAGTAGTCACTCCTAATTACTGTGATTCTAGAACATCATGGGTGACATTCTATACCTGTACGCCTTTGTTAGCCTAGGTAACACACATCATGGGTGACATTCTATACCTGTATGCCTTTGTTAACCTAGACAACACATAGTTTGCTTTCCTTTCCAGGTCCAAACAGCTTCTTACAGCCTCACTTATTTGTCCTTACCCTTTTGTAACATTAAAAATGTTGCATAGCTTTTGCAAAGATAATAACTAAATCCAAACAAAAGCCTGATAGTATTACATATTGATAAAGTGCGCATTGGCTGAACTGAGGGTCTCGGTGTCTTTCAGATAGGTTTTGGATCCTGGATATTCCATATGGGATTGGTCCGCAGAGCAGCAAGTGGACTTTAGGAAGTGGTGGAATATTTAGGAGGCAGATCCTCATTAGAAAGGTTTGAATGAGATATGGAAATCTGGCCCTTTCTGTCTTTTTTTCCCACTTTCTGGATGTTACAAAAGGAGAGTGCATGTTTCTTTGCCAAATACTCTAACCAGGAGGCAAGGAGGAGGAGTAAGGGGAGGAGAATAAGTAGGAAGAGGAAGCTTTTACCTTCAAAATTCAGAACTGTCATCAACAACAGTTGGAGTTCCTCCTTCTTTTAGCCTCAAGTATCTTAGACACTTAGAGAAGCCTGGTCCTGGAAGGTGTTCTGAAGGCATTAATCAACGTGTGAATAGAATACATCTGCATTTCTCTGTGATGCTCAGCCAATTGCCCTATGGAGGATGCTGAAGAAAGAGCACCCGATATTCATGACTCAAGCTGACTTTGTGGTGAATACATGCTTAGCTTGGAACTGTTACCAGACCTCCCAAAACATCACATCTTCAAGAAGCAAAGGTAAGTGAAGGGGAAGATGGAAGTCACTTCTTAACTAGAATGAGGGTATGGAGCCTCTCCAGATCTTTAAAGAGTAAGAGCGAGGCTCTACAGACATTAACTGTTTCCAAGGAGTTAAACAGCATGTCAGTGACTCCGTAGAGAAAACTGCATTTTTCTCATGTGATTAGTGGTTACATGGTCCACCTTGAGCCTTCCTGATTGACTGGGTGTGTCAACATACCCACAGAACAGATTTTCAGTGTATCACCAGAGCGAATCTTTCTACTCAGACTTTAGACGTTGGAACCGTGAGCATCCTGCCACCTTCCTCTGCTCCTTCTCAGCCCATCTGTCTCCCCATCCTTCACTGCCCTGAGTTCCCCTGGCTGCCTTGTGTCCAGGTATCCCAGGTCCTCTCTAAAGACCCATTTGGGACAGGAACTTCATATGCCAACTTTAAGTACCAGCTTCTCGGAGGATTATTTGCCTCCTTCTCTCCTCACATCCTATCCTCACCAGTCTCTGCCCATCCCATAATCTCTTAAATTATGTTCTATAAACTCTTTTCTGGAAAATCTCTCTTTTTTGCTTCATTTACAGTTCTCTCAAGACTGACTCCCAAAATTTAAATAAAATAAGACAAAAGAGTGACTGGGAAGACAACTCAGCAGGTAGCAGAGCTCGCTGCTCAAGTTCCGTCCTCTGTCAGTCCCAAGCGGGACATGGGTGGGAGTACCTGCCACTCTGGCGCAGAGACAGTAGGCTTGCAGAGGCCCCATAAAAGAACCCTTGTCTCAAGAGAATAAGATGGAGTCAGAGAATAGGGCACATGACCTCTGCATTCTGGATTCGTGGGCAAATGTAACTGTGTGTGGGAACACATACATATACACACAGAGAGGGAGAGGAACAATTTGGGGTCTAATTCCCAAGCCTTTCTTCATGTCTGGCTACTATGTAAAACCTTCTAAATGGTAAATAGAAGACACACTCCGTGTCTCCTATTATCTCCTCACCCCTCCACTACTGAGGTAAGCTAAGGGGAGACTTTGGGTGTGTGCCGGTCACCCATCTGTCCCTGAGTTATTGTTCGGTAGCACGTTTGGGTTAGGCTGCCCCTCAACAACTTCAGCTGCCCAATGTGTTTTACTACTTGCAGATGGTCATTATTTTTCTTTTTTTTTTTTGGTTTTTCGAGACAGGGTTTCTCTGTAGCTTTGGAGCCTGTCCTGGAACTCGCTCTGTAGACCAGGCTGGTCTCGAACTCACAGAGATCCACCTGCCTCTGCCTCCCGAGTGCTGGGATTAAAGGCGTGCGCCACCATCGCCCGGCAGTCATTATTTTTCTACAAAATGTTTGATAACTAAATAAATATTATTTTTCCTTTTCTTCTCCTTTAAGAACTGGCAGGTTCTTAAAAGAAATGCCCAGAAAGGTAGTGTTCTGAGGTACCTGTGTCCTTCTGAGTGAGCTGTCTTCCTAGACGGAGGTCACCCTGTGTCAGCTTAGCTGGGGAGCTTTCAAACTACCTGGGCTTTCTCACCTCTAAGCGTGGGGAAGACGTGAGGAAGAACAGGAAGTGGGTGAGGAATGGATACAAAAGGAAGAGGAATGGAAGGGGGAGAGGAAGAAGAGCAAGGCGTTGTCTGCCCAAGGAGGCAAGTTTATCCCACCTGGCATTTTCACTTCACAGGGCGAGGGCTGTCAATGCCCCACTGTTCTCTGGGCCACGGTGTTCCTTCGCACTACAGCCAGAGCTTTTGCCTTTAGGGTTTTTAGAAACTTTTGCTACATATTTTGATATTGAGCATTACAAAATCAAAACAGACCCAGCTAAGCTTTTTCACTTTCTCATTTGTATGGATCCCAGCACAATTTAAAGTGGCTTAGTTTCAAAAAGGGTAAATGTTTAAATAAGCATGTCCAATTGAAAATATTCACAAACATATAGGGCCTGATGTGAGAGAAAGGCCCCTCAAGGTGGTGTGTTTGGTTTGCACAGAGTGGCGGAGCTGATCCCAGCTTTGCCGTGTCTGCCTTGTTTTTCTGGAGTTATTGAAGAAAAGAGGGCTTTGCCAAAACGAAACAAGACACAGACCACTTCTTTGAACCTGAGAATTCTCCAGTGCCCAAATATGATTAAAACCCATCTTGGTTAAGCCCTTTTGATCAGCATGCATGTTGTAAAACCTGTACTGAGTTCCTGGCAATTTTACGGTCTTATCTGTGTGGTCCTTTTCTTTGGCAAACACTCCACAGGATGTTGCCCTGGCGGAGCTCAGTGGAGTGCTCAGGGAAGGTGGGACTGCAGAATTTAATGCCCCTACCAAGCATGGTGCCACCCCCTCCCCCACAGACCCAAGCAATTGTCCTTTCTTGTCTCACCACAAAAGAGACTTTTGGGGAAGAAAAACGGGGAAGAAAGGGGAAATAAACTCAATGAGTAGCTTGGAAAGTGGATAAAGAGGCACACAGACAAATGTTGGCATCCATCAGGTTTTCTTTATTGAAGACGCTAATTGAATTTCACCCACTGAAGTCGGAGCACACGGCAGATCCGAGACTTCCCCGTTCTATTTATATGTCTATGAAGTAGATCATTGTAATGGATACAGATGGGCAATGAGCACACAGTTATTGCATAATTTTTCAAAATTTTACGATTGCTTTTCCTACTTCCTTTTTAGCATAATGGCTTCTCTGTGCGGCATGCAGACTGCTCACTGTATCTTCAGTATGCTTTACCACTTGAGCCCATTTTAATTTATTAGAGACACACTCAAAGTGCTGTGCAAACAGCCCACAGCACGAAGCTGATTAGTAAGACACAGGCGACCTGAGCCCTGTGAAGTTCCTTTTGAGATGCGTGGTGAATACAAGCATATGTGTGCGTTCCCCTCATGTCCTTCCTGCCTGATTCTTGATCCAGCAAATGTTCAGACTTGGGGAGTGGAAGGGAACCCAAATTCGTGGCGCTCACCAGCCCCTCGCAAACAGGACAAAGAATGTTCGCCTTGGGGTGGGAAGTCAAGCAAGATGAAGAGTTTCTCTTTGGCTTGAGCTTCCAAACCAGCTTGGGCAATGGCTGGGATTTGCCAGAGCTGATCAAACAAGCAGCTGTGCGAGAGGTGGATAGGGCTGGGGTGTAACTCGTCCGATAGAGTCCTTGCCTAGCATGCATGAAGCCCTGTGTTTGAGCCCCAGAATCACATGAAATGGGTGGATGTTGTGTTACGTACCACCTGCAATCCCAGCAGACAAGAGATAGAAGCAGGAAGATCAGAAGGGCGTCCTCATTGTACAATGAGCTCAAGGGCACTCTGGGCTAAGTGAGATCCTGTCTCAAAAACAAGCAAACCAAGATGAAGTGTGTGTCCATGCATCTGATGGCCTTGGATGGAGAGTGATTCAGATTCCATTAGACGTCTTCACTCATTTCTTAGATATGATTGCCTCAGGAAAGCTACTCAGAAGGAGCAGTTCGGGGCATTCTGAACCAATCCCCACCTCTCTGGCCAGTCTTGTCTTGGACCTGCTGTGTCCAGCAGTGTGGTCTTTGCTCATACTGGGAAAGGGATTCACGAACTGTGAAAGTCTGGTAGGAAGTGCTGGTTCTGTCTGTGGTTCAAGGGAAAGCCTTTGGAACCAGGTGGCTGAGGCAAGAACATCTAAAGCTGAGCTGTCCTAGTGGACAGCCATATGGTCCTTATGAGTCATACCTTGAAATGGGGTGTCTTGGAGACACCTCTTTCATTATGAATGGGAAGTTTTGCAGTTCTAAGGCTGAATAATTACATGACAGAGTTATTGAATCTTGGAATCGACATGTTGCAGAAAAAGAAGACTCCTGTAAGTCATCCTCTCAGTTCCATATGTGTGCCATGATATACGCAACTAGCTGCAATGATGTTTTAAAAGAAAGAACTTTGCTAATGTAACCTTACAATGGCTAAGGATGATCTTTGATGGGTGAAAGACACCAGAGTTGATTGGATACAGGCAATAAATCAGCGATTGTCAAAGCATCTCTTGTGATTTGGAGGGGATGTCACAAGTTTAAAAATATTCTCTCTGACACATTGTGAACTTGACATCTAAACATTCTCAAAAGAAACTTAAATCATTTCAAAGGATTTACTTTACAGTGGCTTACAGCATTAATGTTTTAGGTGTATTTAAAAGAATAAATCAAGGTTTGGGGAGATGGCTGGGTCAGTGAGTGCTTGTCCTACAATCTTGAGGACCCCAGTTCCATCTCTCCACCTTGCCTTCGCCAGCTCCTGCTGGTTTTTCACCGTGTTGGGTTTGGTGTCTCTGCCGCTATGTCTAATGACAAGCCACCCTTTTGAGACCCAGTATTTCTCTCCGTTAGCACTTGTTGGCCACTTCTGAACTCCCTTTATGCATTTTCCTGTGTGGAGCACAGGCCTGGCAAGGCTTTCATTCTCACCCTGGAATCTGCACGCCCCTGGCTGCCGTGGCTTTGGGCTCCCTCAGGTAGTCACGGGGCCAGCTGGTGTCCAGGCTTAGCTCCTGGTTACTGGGCTGTGTCTTTATATTTCTACCCTTTAGACCTACGGTGATTTATGAAGCCACTGCCTATGATACAGGCTGACAGCCGTTTTCAAACTCTACCTTCATATGGCAGGACCCTCTCTCAGGACCTTGTCCTAGAACATTAGAACAAGTTTCCTGCTATGCTAGATGCTGAACCACGGAGACCACCAGGGCCTTTCTCAGCACTTACCACTTTGCATTTAAATTCTATTTCTATTCTACTACGAAGCTTGTCTTCCAATAAAAATGACCCAGTTTTGTTCTTCTTTATGGTTAGTGTACATGATATTCTTGGAAGAATTTGTCTTTCCAACCTAAAACTACATACTCTATGACAATAAAAAGCAAAAAAAAGAAAGGTAAAATAATTTTTAAAATTCAAGTTATTGTTACTTTGCATCATGCCTTTTTAAATTGTATATTCTAAAACACTTTGTTTGTTATTTATACGGCTCATGAAAGCAAAGAACTGGAGAAGTTAGAAGACTTAAAGTCAATTTACAACAAAAATAAGATGGTCAGAAATTCTGTGAACTGAGCATGCTGGTTTTTCAGATGTTTGCTCTTATCGGGGGTGTCTGAAGTCACCCAAATAATGCACAAGGCCACTGGTGGGTCTGGAGGGGCCAGGGTCTGGGTCCCAGCCCTCCTCAACCTTAATTACTATGGGCTGTGTGTGCGGCTTGGGCTCAGGTTAAACAAGTCTGCAGGGAATCCTGGCAGCTTCTCTGTAGATGGAAGTGGTCAAGTATTGCCAGAGCCCATGTGAAGAACCAAGAGTATACAACACACAACCCTGGAAAGTCAAGACAGGGAGGACGCTGGTGTAGCTCTTATGTCTTCAGGCAATCTGAAGACCTAAGAAATGATTTCTGATAAATCATAGAGATTAATATATTCAGTTAAAACTATTAATAAAGCAACAGTAAAAAATGGTGCCTATCGCTGAGAAGTCCTTGGCTGCTGAGGCTGAGGATTTGTTGAACTGTCTGATTCTTGAGTGGAGACTTCAAATGAAGACACCATCTTCCCCTACTTGAGCAAAGCAGTGTTTAAAGGGACTTTTAAAAGTTTTTTCTCCTGTTGCATTGCTTCCAGGAAAACTAGAGCCCAATTTTATGCTTAATTATTGGCTAAGATTGGGGGTGGGGGGAGGAATCCTGAAACATTAGTCTATGGAATGCTGAATACTTGCCTCAAACACTCTTTATTTTGATGGTCCCTCAGCGTATTTTGGGAGTTAAGATTCCAATGGAGGACGGAATTAGGGGTCAGTGTTTGAGTGTGTGGGGATGGGAGGCTGGGTCAGCCGGAGTCCAGTAGTGTTCCCAGCCCATCTCTCCCTGAGGCGGGAGGTTACCAAGAGCTCCTTATTTGTATTTGTATGAGATGTGTCCTGTGCATGAATCACCGTCTCCTCTCCTTCCCGGGAACTCTTCAAGTGGAATTTTACATCTGCTCAGAAAGAAGACAATTTAAGAAGGATGTGGAGTTGCCGGAGAGGTTATGGTGGAAAATATTTAAAATGATTGGAAATCTGCAAGCCATGATCTTCCAGAGGGAACCAGAAAGAAGGATTAGCTTTATTTAACAGAAGGGCAACTGAGCTGGGATAAGGATGAGATGGAATGAAGTAAATTAGGGGAGAAATAATTTATAACTGGATCAAAGCAAGACTGGACTTTGCGGAAGATCCATGGATTGCTTGGTTTAAATGTTGAGAGCGTTCGGACAGGAAAATTTAGGAATGCTTCCTAAATGGAAGGTTCTTATAAACCACTTTCCTTCGGTACCGCTTTATTCTTCCAGTGCCAAAGAAAATTTAGCTATTTTATTTTCCTTTTTTTTTTTTTTTGAGGTGGAGAAGGGAGGAAGAGGTGGTTGAGACAGGGTCTTGCTCTATAACATGGGTAGTCTGGAACTTTTTATGTGGCCGAGGTTAGTTTCACACTTGCAACAAGTTGTTCCTTGTCAGTCTCTTCAAGGCTGGTATTACTGCTGTACATGTCTTCACTCAGGTGATTTGTTGTTGTTGTTTTAAGAATGTCTCTGAGAGTAAAGGAAGAAGAAAATCATGCCCACCTCTTCACGGAGTCGCTACCAACTATCTTTGTGGATAATTGAGCTACTTAAATTTTCTGTTTTTCTAAGAGGTTTCCAGAGGATGCCCAATGGAGCCCTGTGGGCTTTGGATGGGATGTCGGATCTAAGTCTCAACATCAGACAGAGAAGCTGGGCACCAGTCCCAGAATCTTTGCTAGTTGCTGGACAGTCACCCAATCTCTTTAAACTTTGTTTCTTTGTCTCCGAAACCAGTTGAGGAACGAGGAAAGTGCTGGAGGGTTCTGTGTTCTGGCCGTGCAGTGTGCTGTGCCATTCTGAGACTTGTGTTTGCTGGGGTCAAGCGGCAGAATACAGTAAGAAGAGGGTTTTCCTCCAGCAGTTCTCAACAGCAGAATGCTGCCTGAGCGTGTCCACAGGAAGATAGCTCTGGAGGGGCCACCGTGTCCCCTGCGTCCACACTGCTGACGTCTTTGGTGAATGCTGACCTATGTACTTTCTAAGGAGAAAGGGGAAGAGGATCCCGAAACAGACTGTTCGTGATAACCCAGTCCCCTTCCTCCCCATTTGTCAAGGCTCAAACATTAACTTATATTCCAATAAACAATGACTTGTAACTATTCTGGTAGCTACTTTATTGCGTTCAAGATTTCCAAGTTAGCACAACCCTGCAAAGCCCAAACGCTCTGTATCCCTCTTTCTTTTTAAGGTTTGACATCCTGCGGTTCTCCCCACAGGAGGAACACTTACACTTCCCAACCTCTATTCACACTTTCCCCCATCAATCTGATAATATGAAACCACTGGACTTCATTAAAGGGGAGTTAGAGAAACTGAGGTTAGACCACGGGCACTGAGAGTGGCCGGGAGTCGTTGAGAGTGGAAAGAGTGGGAGATTCCACAAGCGTGTGGCTTCTGACCATCCACCTCAAGGGCTGTCCCTAGAGGCTCCGTGTGAGCTAATATACACACATGCTGCTTCCCTGGTAAGAAAGAACGTTTCACCACAGAACACCTCCTTGCCTGAACTTTCTGACGTGAAGATACACGTATCAACAGCTGTCTACTTCCTTCCCCTTTTCATCAGCCTGGGGAGCCTCGTAAATCCAGTTTAAACTTATTTTCTACGGTGGGGTTCCTTGTCCCCAGTAGATTAACTTCTGGAGTGAACTCCTTTCTTCTTTTGCAATATTGGGGCATGAACCTAGCCCTATCACCGAGTTAAATTGCCAACCCCTTTTGTATTATTTTATTAATGATTGATTGATTTTGTGTGTGCCTGTTCATGTCTGTGCAGATGCGCCTCTGTGCATGAATGTACTTGCATGTGGCAGTCAGAGGAAAACCCCAGTCTCATTCCTCAGGTACCATCGACATTTTTGAAGCAGGGTCCTTCACTGATCTGGAACTCACCAAGTACTTTAGGCTGAGTGGCCAGTACTCCCCAAGGATCCACCTGTCGCTGCCTCTCCAGTGCTGGGATTACAAGCACACACCACCAGGTCGAACATTTTTATGTGGGTTCCAGGGATCTCACTCAAGTCCTCGTGTTTGCAAAGCAAGCACTTTCCCAGCTGGACTCTTTCCCCAGTTCCTGTAATTAAAACAAACAAAGCAGCAACTTTGATACAGAGTCTAAATTACTTAGGCTGGCCTTGGATTTGTGATTCCCCTGCCTCATCCTTCAGAGTTCCTGGGATTAAAGGAGTGTGCCACCAATCCCAGCAGAAGATTCTTACATAGTGATTGTTATGGTATTTACCAGAGACTGTTCTAGGCATTCCTTTTGTATGTTGACACATCTAATGCTTTAAAAAAATCACTGGTGCTGAGATTATCCTTATTACATTATTATATGCAAGGGAATCAAATATATGAAGGTTAAATATATTTTCCACAGTGTTGCACACTTAACAATCATGTTCCTCTGAGAAAGAAAAAAAATGTAGACTAAGGAAAGATGAGTCCATAGCAATCGCCCTCAGAGAAACTTTGAGTAGACCATTGTGTGAACTTTCCCTAGGGAAGTCAACAGGAATGAACAAGTTCAAAGGAAAAATGTTCCGTCTTCATTTTTATTTTCTTTATACACTTGTAGAAGCCACTAAACTATTTACCAAGCAACTGCTCAGTCCAGATGTGCTGGGTCAATGACACAGCCCGGAGCTGCAATGCTGTCCTCTCGGCAGCATGTGGCCATTGCCAGTTCAGTTAGAGCAGCACAGACACTCACAACATCAGCCTTGTTTTTCAGTTGCGCAGGATTCTTCCCTAACTTCGTGTGGTCTCAGAGGTGCTGGAGTGTACAGGTATCTCAGAGGGGAATCCAATAGACACAACTTTCAGGAAATTATTACCTATGTTGGGCTGGGACATTTTGGAGATGTAGCAGGATAGGGGTCACTCACATGCCTATAACTCCTTAGTCATAGTCTTGTAAGCCCAATGAGTTTATTGGTTCTACAAGCTAGACCTGGGTGAATTGCTCCTTTGCACTGCCGTCAATACCCTATTTTGTGTGAATGGACCTTCGTTAATATTTCAAATTAAGGCAACAACAGCCTACATGTTCTGCATCTTATTCACTGAGAGTCATTCAAGGAAGTGACTTGTTGAGTGTAATGGGAGGAAACACTGATACACAGTGTAGGCTTCAAAGCAAGGCTGGTGGCATTTGGAAAGTCATAGAGGACTAGAACATGATTACTCAATGTGGTCACTTGAAAACTTAAAATCTAAACAGTGGCCGGATACAATCAGTAGCTAGGAGTTTCCTGAGAACCTCAGTGTCCACAGCTGCATAGTTCTGATGTCACTGTAAACCATCATGCCACATGGAGACCATTGTCAAGACACCTCACTTCTTCTCACTTCCTACGTCTCCTCCACTCTGGATTTGTCCTGTGGGAATCTGCTTCTGTTCTTATTAGTTCCAAACTCGGCAATTCAACAAAACCATGAAGACCATCCAGTGTGTACCAGAGATTTCCTGCCATCCAAAAACCTTCTCAACCCAATAGATTGACATGTTCATTCTTTTACTGCTCATACACGTGGCTAGACTGGACATTGGTTTATGACTATAAGTCAGTTGACCCCAATAAGTCAATTGACCACAATAGACAATGAGTAGAATTGTACAAATTGAAGTCACTCCACCTTCTTCCAACTTCATACATTATTCTACGTGCACAGAACAGAGGGTCTTCCACAGTGGAAGGGAAAGTTCAGGAGTTTACTCCTGGTGTTCCTTATCAATTTGGAGATGGGGAGACAGATGGAATCAAAATAGTTCCTTCCTTCGTCTCTGATATTATGTGTGGTTTCCTCATAGGGAGAAGTGTTTCTACTTTACAAGGACACGAAGTAAATTTATACATTAGGATTTTACACTTGTTTCTGTGATGGCATCCCCATGCTGGGCAGCTTAAATCACAGGCACTCACTGTCTAGCTGCTCTGAGGCTGGGGAGATCAAAACCAAGATGTCATCGTGGTTTGTTCCTTCTTAGAGCGTGGCAGTGACCCCTCCACACTGCTCTTTCAGCTTTGGTTGTGCCAGGCATTGAAAGTTGGGGGTCAGAACTGTGTTCTTAGTGTTGTCTCCCCCAACGCAACTGTGTCGGAGTTCACATTTCTCCTTTCTGTAAGGACACCCATCATAATGGATTAGGGTCCATCCCAATCGCATTTTAACTTGAACGCCTCCGTAGAGACATCATGTCTATGTTAGGACTCCTTCTGAGGTACTGGGGATATCACTGTGTCTGGTTTTGGACAATAGTTCACCCCACAGCAATCACTAAGAAAGGAAAATGGCAAACAGACTTATAAATACACCTAGCTAGTAATCTTCATTCTTTGAATAACTGACCCCATCCTCTACGTTGAGCTTCTGCCCTCCAGCATCGGTCTGACATACGTACGAACTGTGGCATGGCCGTCATTTCCCACTTCCAGGACTCAGAATGCATTTTGAGGTGAAAAGGTGGATCCAGGTTCTGCAGTGAAGCCCTGAGGCCAGGACTCTAAATTCTAGCCCACACTCTGGTCTGTTGCAAGTGTCTGGGCTGCTACACAGCAGTGTCTCAGATCCCACAGGCGTGAGGACTCTGCCTCACTTTATTCTGGGAACTTGCCCATCAGTAGCTAGAATAATCTTGGCCCTTAGCTGACAGTTGGATGTTTAATGACATCGTGGCCAGGCTTGCTATATGCACACTGTGTTATATACTCAGAAGTTTAGAATTGGGCCTGCAAGATGGGTCAAAGGGTAATGGTGCGTGCCACCAAGCTTGATGACTTGAGTTGACTCTCCAGGATCCACGTGGTGGAAGGAAGGAGGGGACTCTTTTAAGATGTCCTCTGCCCTCCACACATGCTACATGTACACACACTAAATAAACACATTTCATTAAACACACAGAGAATTAAAATAGCTCTTAGTAGAGATTGTGGCAGAGAAGACGTGTTGCCGTGGATACTGGAAAGTCGCAGCCTGTTGTTAGTGCGGCGCTGCTCTGTCTGATCTACCCTCCAGGGCAAGAAGTTCCTCATGTCGCTCTCACCTGAACCTCTATGCCATGCTCATGCCCGTGTGCTTGGGAATCCGCACCATCAAGACAAGCTCTCTGACAACGGCTAGGTTTGTGTTTTGCATTTAAGTTGACTCCAGACCTCCATTCACTTGAATTCTTCCCTTTGAACAAGAGCTGAGCTTGAGCCACGCCCTGGGGAGCCAGCTGCAGTGAAAAAATCGTCTGGAGGGTTTGGGGTTGGGAGCAAGGAAGAAGCACAGACGAGGAAGTCTGGCCATTCTCTCTCATGTATACTCTGCTCCCCACTCAGTGCAGAATTGCAAGGGAAGTTTCCTATGCGGGAAACTCCCAGGAATCAAAAGCAGTGGGTTTGGACGCCTTTCCCAAAGTAGCGGGAATTTGGAATTCATATCAGGCAAATCAATACTAAACCCATTTAAAATCAGATAAACAAAGTGATGATTATTTTATGTCTCTGGGCCCAGAGCAAATCTGCTTCCAGCATTTCTAGTACCTATTAACATTTACAAAGTTCTTTCTAGTAAAAGACAAGTCTTTGGGGAATCATCCATGCCTAGCTACTTCATGCCTTTTCACATAAAACATAGAAAATCTAAATTCTGGGGTAGAAATTCTCTCTATTGACAGAATACTCTCTCTCTTTCTCTGTCTCTCGTTCTCTCTCTCTCTCTCTCTCTCTCTCTCTCTCTCTCTCTCTCTCTCCTGTTGAAGCTACTTAGATGTAAAAAAAAAAAATCAGGGATAACTCTCAATCCACATTGTGATTAGCCTGACAGCAAAATTAGCTGCTACCCACTGGCTCAGAAAAGGGTCCTCTACTCAGGATGGCAACTCTCATCAGCCCCAGACAAAGGCACACCAGACAATCCTCTTGAGATGTATTTTCAGTGGGGATGTTTAATTCCCTTGCTTCTTTTATCCTGAGAACAAGGAAGACACTGTCTCCATCTGGAAGCTATCTCAGTCTGGAATCAGTCCGTTCACTTTAGCGGTAGCTTGCTCACAGAGGGCAGTAATGGTGAACTTCTCACTCATTGGGTGAAGGATTAGACCTGAAAATCCTGTCATCCATGAGCTGACATAGCACTACACACAATATAATTCCTTGAACAAACCCAAATGAACCCCTGCTGCTGTTCTTCTCCCTAGCCATGGTGTCTACGTAGAAGGAGCTGAACAAGGTTCTTATGAATTTGTCCCCAGGAACCTTACATTTCATAGAGAGAGATTACAACTCAATGAGAATGGTGCAGATAGATATAGATAGACAGATGAGGGACTGACAGACAAATAATAGGCAGGTGATAGGTAGATGATAGATTGATGATAGATGGATGATAGATAGATAGATATAAACAGTATATATGTAGACAGATAGGCATGTGATTGACAGGTGATAGATAGGTAAGTAGGTACGTGGACAGGCAGATGGATAGACAGGTAGGTAGACAGACATGTGATTAATAGGTGATAGATAGATAGATTGATTGATAGATGATAGATAGATGATAGATAAATGATAGACTGATAAATGATAGATAGATAGATAGATAGATAGATAGATAGATAGATAGATAGATAGAGGAAAGATATGGCATGTTGTCTAGAGGAAGATTTATTCCACGTTCATGTCCCAGGCTGGCAGGTAAGGGAAGGCCATATCTGATCTGGGCTTCGAAGAGGAGGGAGGATATAAAGTTCCACAGGGAGAAGCAGTATGAGTGAAATATATCAGACCTGGTAATGCAGTGGTGGGCATTTCTATATCGGACCTGGCAATGCAGTGGTGGGCATTTCTATATCGGACCTGGTAATGCAGTGGTGGGCATTTCTGCGTGGCCGGCAGGCACAGGGCTTCTGGCCACACACCTGAAGACAAACTGAAAGCTATGTAGCAGGTCTTGAAGCCTCCACCAGAGTGGAAAAACTGTATTTTGGTAGCTCAGCAGCTACCCCTACTGGCAAGGCAAAGGCAGAGTTGGTATCTGTGATAATAAATGAAGTTTCTGTCTGCTTTATTTGGAGCATCTCCTGTTTGCATCTCCTGTGTTGTCAGGTCTATTCCAGCCCCTATCCTGCCCTACTCCCTAGCTCGTTAATAGAAAAAGCTCAGGATATGTCTACTAGTTACTTTTCTCACTGCTGTGACCAAATACCCAACAAGAAGCAGCTTGGCGGAAGATGGTTTATTTCGGCTCATGGTTTAATGGTAGAGTCCATCCTGATGGAGAAGGCATGGTAATCAGGGCGTGAATTAGCTAGTCACATATAGTGATGGATGCCGATGTTCACACAGCTCTCTCCTTTTCCTCGCTTTAATTCAGGCTAATCTTCTAGTGATGGGGATGATCCATCAACATTCAGGAGAGATCTTCCCTCCTCAGGAGGTCTAAGCCTTCATAGAAACACCCCACATACACCAAGAGGTGTGTCTCCTAGGTAATTGCAAATCCAGTCAAGTCAGTAATACATGCCCAAGGGTGTGTTTATGATCCAGTATGGTTCTTGGGATACTGGGGGTTTATGTCTGAAACCATCTTCATCACTATAAAGAGCTATGATATGTGGGACCTCTGTGGAACTGGCTAAGGCTGCTCAACCACTTTAGGTTCTTCTCAGTCAATTCCATATGTTAAATCAATTAACAACTTCTATTGTAAACAAATGTAGAACAGAGACCTCATCATAGAATGTATTCAACCCTAATTAATCTGTCTGCATTGTCTATAGTTTAGATTCTAGAAAAATTATGTGACATAGCCTTCTTTTCCATCTCATTGGTTGATTCATTCATTTTTGTGACTGTTTTTATCATATCCGTCCATCCATCCAACTGTTCATCCATCCGTCCATCTATCCATCTATCCATCCATCCACCCATCCATCTATCCATCCATGTATCTAACTTTATTTATTTATTTATTTATTTATTTATTTATTTATTTATTTATTTGAGGGGGCCTTGCTTTTACTGGTAGCTTTGTAGCCCAGGCTAGCCTCAAATCTGCACCTATGCTCACATTTGGCTGCAGGTGCTAGAATTACAGCTGTGAGCTATCCCACCTAGCTTATTCAGCTCTTACCACCAGCTGTGTGCTGGACACTTCCACAAACGTGTCCCTATGTTCAGAGCTGCAGATATATATAGTAATTCTGATATTTCCCGATACCCTATCCATCCGATTTCCCAAAGGAAAGTTCCATTTCATTCCTTCACAGAAGTTTTGTCTTCTTGAGTGATGAAATGCCCAATTGCCCATGTTTAAGGCGGCTGCATTAAGCTAATGTATGAAGCGTTTCCCTTGGGGGCATCTGTGGAAAATATATGGGGTGAGGAAAAAGAACCCATGTAGAAGCATAGGTTTGGCCTTTCTGACATATCCAAGGCTTGGTGTTGTTGGTTATTCTCCAGCACCTACGTGGTGGATCAAAACCATCTGCAACTCCAGTTTCTCTCCTGTCTTCCATGGGCACATGACACCTATACACACATACAGGCAAAACCTTTATACACCTAAAGTAAAATAAATAAATCTTTAAAACAGTCATGAGAGGGGGGAGCATAATAGCCCCTCCAGGTGGGCTCATGAAGTTCACTTGTCAGGTCAGGCTCCATGCAGCCCTTCCAACCCTCTGCGTGTGGCCCAGGCCAGGGGGCCCATCTGTCCGAGTCAGACTGCGATTACTCGGTTGCTCACCACTCAGTCAGAACTTAGCTCAACTCCAAGTGCTATGGAAGCAGAGGCGGTTAGTTGCCAGGAGCTGCTGGGGGTAGCTGGCCAGTGGCACTGGGCAGCTGGCAGCAGCTGGCATAGGAGGAGCCAAGGACAGGGAGAGCCGGGAGACAGGGGGCATCCAGGCCACACTGAGCTTCTGTGCAACAGAGAGGCCTCCTGCAGAAACAGCAGAGGGAGGTGGCTTGAGCCGTGGCCCCTCCTGTGATCCCGGAACTCAGGACACTGAGACAGGAGAATACTGCAGGCTTGAGAATGACCTGGGCTGCAGAGTAAGATACAGTCGCAAAAAGCCAAAAGGAAGGAAAGAAGGAAGGAGAAAAGGGAGAAAGAAAGAAAGAAAGAAAGAAAGAAAGAAAGAAAGAAAGAAAGGGGAAGGAAAGGGAAGGGAAGAGAAGGGAAGGGGAAGAGGAAGAAGAGAAGATGGAGAGGGGAGAGGAAGAGGGGAAAGAGAAGGAGAGGGGAAGGAAGGGGAGAGACAAGTTTTATTCGTGATTGTTTCCTGTTCTCTCATCTCTGGAAGTGAATTCTGAAACTTCAAAAGCTATTCTAGGTGTTTTAAACAAAGAGGACCCTGTACTCAGAAAATTGAAAGAGTAAATGTTTTACATCTTTTTTTTCCCTCTTCAACAAGAAACATCCAGCAAACACGGCTGCACCAAGGGCCAAGAGACTTGAGGAACTGTAGCTGCAGAAAGAGGCCCATCATCTGGCTTTGACATTTATTAGTATCTGACAGGGAACCAGTCCTGGGAGGACTGAGTCTTGAAAGCTTCCATCCCTGCAAATGTGAGAGATGGCCTGGGCAGAGTGGAAACAGGTACTGAGTACCAAGAGCTTCGAGGTGTCAGCATTTGGGGTCACCGCGTTGCCCACTGTGATGGGCTACACTGGCCATACTCTGCTGGGCTTCCACACAGCTCAAGGTGATGTGGGAGTGGGTGACATTAGGGGTTTCTTGAGGTTGGCTTAAGTAGATCTTCATTTGTCCGAAATCTGTGGACCCATCTTAAGTGGTGTGCTGGTGACTGGATTGCATATTTCATTTTTCTTTTGTATGTTTTCTCCCTCCACTTCCGTCAGAAGGAGTAGATAAAGTAGACTCAGCACTTTCTTCCTGCATTTTGGGATAAGCCTCAGCTGATGATGAATACCAATATAAACGAGGCTGGATGCAGACAGGCACTGGGTCAGGGTTCACAGCATTGACAAGAGCAACCATGAGCCCAACCCTTTCTGAAGCCAGAGAAGAGCTGTTTGCTGATGAACTGCACAATCCCAGCTGGCTGAGTGGGGAAAAGAGCATGAGCTGGACTAAACGGAGTTGGACCAAGGGAGAGAGGCGGAGGGTGGGCAGTGCGATCGTTGGGTGTGGCTGTGCAGTAAGTGAAGGACCCTCTGGGAAGAGAGTGGAAAGGCAATGGAAAGTTGCATTGCCAAGAATGTCGGGCGCTTTTGTGAAGCATCTGCAGTACGTGATGGATGTCTCTTCCCGCTGCTGTCCACATTCACATGGTACTTTATTGTGTTGTGTTGGTTTTTAGACGCATTCCTAAAGAAATGACTTCAGTCGACACCAGAAAGGGGTAGTGGCAGTTGTTCAGGCAGGCATGGATCGATTTTCAGCTCTGCCACCGCTAGCTTCACATCAGGAGCAAGGTATTTGACAGTAAGCCTCAGTGTCTACTCATACCCCCTGGGGAGAACAGAGGACTCGCAGGGGTCCTCCGAGAATGCAAATGAGGCGCTTTTCCTGGTGCCTAGCATGTGAGTGGACATCCAGACATTGTTAGCTGCCTTTATTTTCCCTTCATAACTACAGAAACTAGCCACCAGCTAACCACATCTAGGTGGATAAGAACTTCTAAAAACCAGAATAATCTCAAGAATGACCCCTCTTAGTTCTCTTTCTCTCGCTCTCATTTTTTTTCTTCAAAACCCCAAAGTTCCAAAATAAAACACACTGGGTAAGGTTTCTGTTGTCTGGAATTTTATGAAGCTTGCATGCCAGAGCGTCACAATAAAGTGCCTGGATTTTGCTCTTGGGGAATCAGTGTCTCCAAGTTGCGTGTAAAATGTGAAGAGTTCTCTTTTCCTGGAGCCGTGGAGGAATGACTGATGTGGGGGGCCAGGCAGATAATTGGATGGCACAGACAATAGCTGTTATGACAAGCGTGAGCCCATGATGATTGGCAGCTGTTGAACCGCGCTGTACCCTCCAGGAAGATGTTGGAGACATCACTTCCAGGCTGAACATGGTTGGGAGCAAATAAGGGGGCAATTACTTCATCCCCACAGAGAAAGAATGGTTTGACTGTTTTAGGTTAGCCCTACTTAACCTTCTTGGCTAACCCAGAGCACAGCACAATGTGGAAGTGCCCCCCCACCCCCAATATTGCTTTAAGGGTAAGAGAAAAAAGTGGTCAAGGGTGGGGAAAACCTGGTCCCTGATGTTTGCAGGTGTATTTTTCTTGGGAAGTGAGATCGCTAGAGAAACAAAAGATTTGGTTCGTTTGGCTTGGCAAGTGAAAAACACAATCTTAAGGGAAGACTTTATTTAGAAACTTTATTTTTCCCTGTTAACTTGAATAGTTTATGGAGGGAAAAAGAACTATAAATGGTTCATAAGTTCGCAATTGTTTTTGCTTTAGAAACAAAACACATCGTCCCCACCCAAGCAGATCCCACTATAGATTTACTCTGTGTTGGCCACTATTCTGTCCCCCACGAAGCTGCAATGTAGGCTGGTCCGTACTGGTAAACACAGGAGTCCATGTGCTGGCTTGTGGCCAGGGTTCTCATTCAAATCATACTGGGCCTTCCTTTCAGCGTTTTCTGCTGGCTACAGACATGCCAACTGTTCCCTTTCAGCTTTCTCTCTCCAGAAATCTCTGTATCATTGATCTTTGTTCCCCCACCTTTTTTTCGCTCTTAGCTACGATTTAGCTTCTGCTCCGTCCAGAGGATGGGATTTACTGAAATGGTCAGTAATTAGCAAGTTCCAAAGACACTTCTGTCCTCACGTGACTTCTTTGTGGAATTTGGTATCTTCTTTAAAGATTCACTATTTTCATTTATGTGGATATGTGTGACTCTCTCTCTCTCTCTCTCTCTCTCTCTCTCTCTCTCTCTCTGTGTGTGTGTGTGTGTGTGTGTGTGTGTGTGTGTGTGTGTGTGTGTGTTACATGTTGTACAGAAGCTCAGAGAGGCTGGAAGAAGGTGCTAGCTCCCCTGGAGCTAAAGTGACAGGCAGGCATGAGCCACCCAATGTGTGAGAAACTAAACTCCGGTCCTCTGCACAAGCAACCAGTGCTCTTGACCACCAAGTCACCCTGCCCCAGCTTGCACGTCTGATTACACACTCACCTGGAGAGTCTGATCGCACACTCACCTGGAGAGGAGAGTCTGATCGCACACTCACCTGGAGAGGAGAGTCTGATCGCACACTCACCTGGAGAGTCTGATCGCACACTCACCTGGAGAGTCTGATCGCACACTCACCTGGAGAGTCTGATCACACACTCACCTGAAGAGTCTGATCGCACACTCACCTGGAGAGGAGAGTCTGATCGCACACTCACCTGGAGAGGAGAGTCTGATCGCACACTCACCTGGAGAATCTGATCGCACACTCACCTGGAGAGGAGAGTTTGCACACTCACCTGGAGAGTCTGATTGCACACTCACCTGGAGAGGAGAGTCTGATCGCACACTCACCTGGAGAGTCTGATCGCACACTCACCTGGAGAGGAGAGTCTGATCGCACACTCACCTGGAGAATCTGATCGCACACTCACCTGGAGAGGAGAGTTTGCACACTCACCTGGAGAGTCTGATTGCACACTCACCTGGAGAGGAGAGTCTGATCGCACACTCACCTGGAGAGGAGAGTCTGATCACACACTCACCTGGAGAGGAGAGTCTGATCACACACTCACCTGGAGAGGAGAGTCTGATCACACACTCACCTGGAGAGGAGAGTCTGATCGCACACTCACCTGGAGAGTCTGATTGCACACTCACCTGGAGAGGAGAGCCTGATCGCACACTCACCTGGAGAGGAGAGTCTGATCGCACACTCACCTGGAGAGCATCGCCCTTGCAGCTTCTTTCTGTTTCCCTCCCACAAATGCAGAGTGCATTAGGTTCCTGCCAGATGACTCCAACCACACTCACAACCTCAAAACTTCCTCTTACACCAGTGGCCACCAAAAGAATGTTTCCAGCTCCCCCACCCAGCTTTTACAAGTCCTCCTGCCTGTTTCTACTTCCCTAAAAGAAGGGTTGTCTTGGATGCCGTATAGACGTCCTGTCCCTTTGACATGTGCCAGAAGGGATTTGCTCATTGCAGTCTCTTCTGAGCATGCTCCTTCCCAGGTTCCAGTGCAGTGAACGTCTGTCTGGTTACTTAGGCTGGAAATCCTTATGAACTTTTTCAATCACAACATTTGAGTCCAGTCACTAACCATTTCATATCCTGTGCCTAAGTACATTCTTTGAACACTTCCTTTCTGTCTTTCTTGCCGCAATCTTTGCCTATGCAACAGTTATTGACCTTGTAGGATCTCTGTGGCAAAGCATTCTTTCCTGCCACTCTGTATCCTTTCTTGACCCCACTCCCTGTCTTTATAACGTAACTCTCTAAAGACACACCTGCCTGTTTCCCTACTACAAGGAAGTGGGGGAAATGGAAAAAATACAACCCAGATCACAAACCTTTAACACCTAAAAATGTCAAGCACAAGATTCTTTTTAAAAAAAATTTGAGACTTTGTTTTATTTTATGTGTACGATTATTTTGACTATTTATTTGTAGGTATATTGTGCCTGGTGCCATGGAGAAGGCGGTGCTGGATCCTCTGGACGTGGAGTTAATGAATTGTTTTAGGTCACCATGTGGGTGATGGGAGCAGAACTCAGGTCCTCTACAAAAGCAGAAATGCTCTTAACTGCTGAGCTGTGACTCAGCCCCCAAACCCATGATTCTTGACCAAGAAAAGACAGAGGGGTAGGTCTTCCTGTCCTACCTTCCACTGCCCCTTCTTACTGCGCTCTGTCCCACCCCACAGCTTCTCAGGTCCCACAAAGCTCTTCTGTAAGCTGGGCTTCTTTTAAGACCCTCCCTTCAGCAGGGAAGCATCCATCTCTTCAGCTGGTAAACTACTCATGTCAAAATGCTCCCTCAACTGTTGGCTCCTCAAAGAAGATAGTGACATCCATGAGCAGAACACCTAGCTCCTCATCTCCCAATTTCCATTTCAGTTTTCTCTCTTCCAATTACCGGCCCCGGCTAGATGGTTATTATATTAAATTATTATATATATAGCCCCCACCTACAATCATTACATTCTTAAAGTGGGGAGCTATGTCTTGTATTCCATATCTCCAGCACTTTACCAAAATGCTTGCCACAAGGGAGCCTGTGAGCTCAGGGGGATGGGTGAGTGGTGCGGTCCATACAGTCACGGCGCATAGACTCTCTGGTTATCTGAAAAAGAAAACCAGTATTCCTGTAACATTCTGGTCCCTAGGTCCTCACTCTGTCCCCACTGAAATAATCTTCTCTGATGGCTTGCTCATCATGTATTATGTAATTTTAATTATTAAATGACTGCCTTGCAGTACTTTTACTTAATCCATTCATTTGGCTTTATTTAGACAGGGAACCAAGACAGTGGGACGAGACGTATTATCATACAAATAAAAAGAGACGACTAGCCATTGAGAGTGTTCTGCATGCGGATGGAGTCAGGCTGCCTCGAGCCTGGTTTTTGTTGGGGGTCCATTCCCACAGTGGCTGCTCTGGAGTCTGAGCTTTCTCTAGCTTGCAGGCAGATGGCGCACGGGAGAGACTACCAGAAGTCTGAGCACACCTATTTCCTGTAGAGGCAAGTGCTGGGTGGAACAAGACTTGACTTTCTCGGAAAAGACAGCGAAATAATCAGTGGTGTCACTTCTGTAGCAAGTATCTCTTCTGCATGGGAGCAAAACCTTGCGGGCAGCCAACACGGGGCGTCTAAACCAGGCACACCTGTGCCTTGTTGGGGCTCCAGGGTTCCTAGCCGGCCCTGCAAAGCTAGATATGGGGGGAGGGTGGTCAGGTGATCTGTATACAAGTCCTTCTGAGAACGGGAGTGCACACTGAGTCTGAGACGGAGCTATCCGCATGCACCGTGATAAGCCCAGCTCTGTCTGGGGTAGCTTTGTCTCTCAGTAAGGAGGCATTTTAGACCTAAAGCCTCACGTGTCAGAGAGGCAGGTCGCAGCCTTCTGTGCAATGCTGCCTTTCTCCACAGTGGCCGTCTTCCATCCTTCCTGTGAGTCCAACCTTCAGGACACATTTCTTTTCCTCATCTTCTTGAACTCATTCCAATTTTATCTGCTTCATTAACAAGGTCGTTTATAAACTGATCGTTCTCTTACTGATCCTACCTCTCTATAGGACAGGTTTTGATTTTCTTTTCACTAATTGAAAATTGTAGAGTTGCCATTAATGCAGAAAATAAGTTGGAGAGAAAATTTCCTTTATTCATAATTCAATTTAATTTTTAGCTTTCCCCCTCAGTACCTATAAACTAAGTTCCATGTCGCCGATAAGGCAGCTACGCTGCTCATGGGTGCCAAGAGTCTCACTTGGTTAAAAGCAGGAAAACTGAGGCGGTAATTCAAAGACTGAGTGCTGAATGCAAGGACTCTACCTCCCCATCCTTATGTGACCCTGGGAGCTGAAAAAATAGAATAGAACGGCCATATTCAATTAGCTCATAAGAGAAGCAGCGTTACAGTGAAGGAAATTCTTAACACAGATGTGTCATCTAAAGAATGAACCACCGAAATGAGAAAGGAAGGATATGGTTGGAGCATGTTTTTGTTTGTTTGGTTGGTGTGTGCATGCATGTATTGTGTGCATGTGTATGTGTTTACATGTTTGTTATTCTTCCGAATTGTTTACCTTGTTGTATTGAGACAGGGTCTCTTGTTGAACCTGGGGCTCATGGGTTCAATCATGCTTGCTAGCGAGCTTGTCTCAGGTTCCTCCAGCATTGGAATTAAGGGTTTATACCACCACATCTGGCCTTTTGTTTTATTTGATTATTTCTCTTTGGTGATACTTTTTAAACATTTGTTTACATTTTGAGAATTGTTATATTTTTCTTTTCTTTTTTCTTTCTTTTCTTTTTTTTTGGTTTTTCGAGACAGGGTTTCTCTGTGGCTTTGGAGCCTGTCCTGGAACTAGCTCTGTAGACCAGGCTGGTCTCAAACTCACAGAGATCCGCCTGCCTCTGCCTCCAGAGTGCTGGGATTAAAGGCATGCACCACCATTGCCCGGCCCGAGAATTGTTATATTTTTCTATTTACATTATTTCCACCCCGCCTTCTCTCCATTCCAGCTCCCTCTGTGTTCCCTCTCAAATTAGACTGAGCCAACTCCCCTGAACCTGCTTTGTTTCTTGACAGAGAATATAACTTCTGGCCTCTTTAGTAGAAGCTTCTGGAGACATATTCTCTGTGTTGGTTGAAAGAAAAAGCAGAATTTGATTATGGAATGTCTTCACCAGCTGCCCAGATGCAGAGGTGTAGAAGGAGCGGCGGGCTGCATTCCTGGCACCCGGCCGTCCATACGGCTAGCTTTATCCGAAATAATTACATGGAAACTGTATTCTTTTAAACACTGCCTGGCCCATTATATCTAGCCTCTTTTGGGCTAATTCTCACGTATTAATTTAGCCCATTTTTAATAATATGTGCAGCACCAGTCTTACCGGGAAAGATTCAGCATGTCTGACCTGGCGGCTTGCTTCATCGCATCTGCTCTGAGAGGAGCTGCATGATTTCTGAGCTCACTTCCTCTTCCTCCCAGCATTCTGTTCTGTTTACTCCACCTATCTAAATTCTGCCCTATTAGATGGGCCAAGGCAGTTTCTTTATTAGCCAATCACCTTCCTCCATCACAGAGGATGAGCAAACCTAGTTTATCTTCTTTTTAATCTCCAGCCTTTAGCTGGTTGTCTCTCCTTTCTTCCTCATAATTCAGAGAACTTCTTCTGGTTTCATCACCTGCTCCAAACATGCTCATGTAAGTTCTCTTCTGTCCTGTAGGAATGAAGCCTCTTCTCTACCATTATCTTTGTTAACAGATGAAAAAACTTCTACTGGGGTCAAAAAGCCAATATAAGAAAGGAGGTGAGGGCAGAGTCACGGCCAATAACCAAGCAAAAAGCAGCGCATAGGTGGACTGTAGACCATTTCCTCAATCGAGTGTCGAAGGCAGAAGGATTTTCCTGGCAGCCATGATGGCAGTGTTGAACTTCACTTTCCAAATACCTGAAAGAAGCCAAGGAAGGGGGAAGGCTCCAGAATTGTTCTGGGTAAGGGTGTGGAAGGGCTAAGCAACATGAACCAATTGCACCACCAGGATAGTGAGCATGCATTAAGTCCTGCCCTTCTCGGAGTTCTGAGAAGTCCTGGCAGCGGGGGAAGCGCTGGCTATGTCTTCGTGATGCTGATTTTATTATACATAACTCATACACACCAGCCCTTCTGAGGAAAGGGATGGTTGGACAATAGTCAGAAAGACTTGCTTATTCCGGAAGAGGGCAGAAGGTGCGGCTCTGGGCTTCAGCGTAGGTGTGTGGGGCAGAGGGCAGAAGATCTGTGGGGGATTCCCCTTCAGTGACCAGCAGCATCCCAGGACTGGCCTTGGTTCCACTCCCTGCTTTGTTGCTTTGCTGCGTCCTCTCTGCTCATCTCTGCCTTCTGTCTACATTGAACTGCACAGATCCCCTGCGAGCTCCAGCTCATACAGCTGGCTTCCCAAGTCAACCCTCAAAAAATAACAGTTTAAAATATCTGCATCTTCTAGAGCATTATTCTAGGAAATGGACTTGAAATCTCATCGTTCAGTGGTCTCCATGAAGGGGCATGACTCCATAATAAATACTTGAGTTAGATGAGAATTCTCTACTGTGTTCCTCTCGGATATTGGCAAAGAATACAAGCAATGTAACGTTCTGGAAATAAACTCGTGTGGGCTTTGTGAGTTTTCACCATGGCTTACAGTGGCAAGTGATGTGGGAGTGTCATATATCAATCTGTTGATTTCATTGGTTAGTCAATAAAGAACCTGCTTGCCCTGATAGGTTAGAACATAGGTGGGTAGAGTAAACAGAACAAAATGCTGGGAGGAAGAAGAAGTGAGCTCAGATGCCATGCTCCCCTCTCCCGGGCAGACACGATGAAGCTCCGACCCAGGATGGACGTAGACTAGAATCTTCCTGGTAAGTGCACCTTGTAGTGCTACACACATTAATAGAAATGGGAAATCAAGATGTAAGAATTAGCCAGTAAGAAGCTAGAGCTAATGGGCCAGGCAGTGTTTAAATGAATACAATTTGTGTGTTATTTCGGGGCATAAGCTAGCCAGGCAGCCAGGAGCCGGGCTGTGGGAAGAGGCCCGCAGCTCCCTCTACAGAAAGCAGTGTTTAAAAGAACACAGTTTCTGTGTAATTATTTTGGAGCATAAGCTAGCTGGCGGCCAGGAGCCAGGTGGCAGGAACGCAGCCCGCAGTTCTTACTACAGGCGAGGACCATAGGGTGAAGAGAAGGTGATGCTCAGAGACTTTCCAAAGAGATGCCAGACTCGAATTAGCCAGAGAACTCTCACAGAGAAGGTTGTGACATCAACTCCTATGAGTGTGTGGCCCCTGCATTAGCTATGCATAAGAAATTCCTTCTACGACAGAGAGCTTCAGAGAGGACTGGGTCAATCGCCTACTCACAATGCAGATTTGCCACAGAGCATCACCAGCTGGAAGTGAGAGAAGCTGAGGAGGCCATAGTGTCTTTAAATGTGTTTTCTGCTTGGAGTTATGGTTCTGGACCATTCGTTGATAGAATTTTAGTGACCCTTATGTTATTACCATGGACAATAAATTGTGGAGTTATTTTTATGACGTAAGGTTCTGAGTCAGTAGCACCAGCTGTTCTTTGATTGGTTATCAACCTAACTGAAGGTCTGAAGCATGATTAATGAAAGCTCAGGGTCAGGAATTGGGGTTCAACCTGAAGATCTGAAAAGCAAAACAGCCAGTCACTGGCTCTTACCTCGACCTCAGTCTGAAATGGCGATCCTGCCTCCCGGAATTGCAGGAGACTGTGTCTGAGAGCTGTCTCACCCTGTCTTACATTCCTCTCTAGGGCTGGGATCAAAGGCATGCACCACTGGGATTAAAGGCATGCACCACTCGATTTCTATAGCAATAGGGTGGCTACTGGGATTAAAGGTGTGTGCTACCATAACCTGGTCTGTAAGGCTGACCAGTGGGACTGTTTTACTCTCATATCTTCAGGCAGTCTTTATTTATTAAAATACATTTGAAATGCCACTACAAGTCCTGTGTCTCGAACATATTAGTACAGTGACAAACAGAATGGGAAACAGTGCTGCAAACTTTGTGTGTGTGTGTGTGTGTGTGTTTGTGTGTGTGTGTGGTTATATGTATAAGTATGTGTGTAGGGGTATGTGTGTGTGTGTGTGTTTGTGTGTGCGTGTGGTGTAGTGTAGTATAGGTGCATCCTGGTGCTAAAGACAAGCATATCTTATCTTATTCAACAGTATTTGATCAGAATTACAGAAAAACTAGCTAAGGTTCAACCATGATCTCTTTTTCCAAGTAGTGTTGTTTTGTATGAGCCGTTCTGCCTGTGTGCCTGCACTGCTGGTGGAGGCCAGAAGGTCTTTTTCAAAAACAAACCTAAAGAGTTGTTTTGTGGCCAGCCTAGAACCCTTGCTCTATATCAGCACTTGAAAACTGACTTGTCTAATTACAGCCGAAGGAGACCAATCAGTTCAGACTTCTCTGACTTTTGAGATCTGATTCTGCAGAAACTGTGTTGCTCACAAACATGAACTCAGCCAGTGACCAAACTCTGAGCTAACACTCAGCAGGTGCACAGATAATTGTTTTAGTTTAAGGCAGAGTATCAGGTAGCCCAGGCTGGCCCTTGAAGTTAGTATAGCTGAGGATGACCTTGAACTTCTGATCTCCCTACCCTGTTGTCTGAGAGCTGGGATTACAGGTTTGGCTACCAGACTCAGTTTCGGCAGTGCTGGGGTTTAAACCCAGACCTTCATGTTGTTTACATCCAAGATAATAGAAAGATAACGTTTGATGATAGAATGAAATTCATACTTGTGTTTTACCTATAGAATAATTATAGTTAGCAAAAGAATTTACCGTCTATCTCAATAAGGAAATCCATTTTGTGAATTAGTGACCCACATAAAGGCCACAAGCATACTTCATCATTTGTACCCATTTCTTACCCACTATGACACCAAGGTAAAGTGGAGATACCAGCAAGACAATCCTACTTACTGCTGTTGCCAGCACTGTTATGTCATATCTGAAGCCAAGTGCTAACACTCGGTTACAATCTCCTCAGGCTGTCGCTACCACTGCCCAGCCCATGGTGCTGAGACTCGCAGACCCTCCCCACACTTAGTGTCCCTCCCCCAGAGATGTCAGAGATAGAGACACCTCTCATTGTCCTTTACTCGGCAATGGAAGTGGCTGGAAGGCAGAGGGGACAAGGCCACAGTCTGTGCTTTCTCTCCCAGACCTGGTTGGAGCATTTTAACCCCAGTGAGTGCACCTTGGCTGCCCTCTCTCTTGGAATGAAGTCTTTCCTGAGTGGCCCCTCCTCGGATCCTTGTGTTCTTTCCCCAGCGAGTTCTTTGATTTTTCTCACGCACAGGCTAGAGTCTAGGATGGACACTCAGGAGGTCTGTCTGGAGTCCTGACCCCGACAGCCTACACCCAACTGCTCTCACCCACAGGAAGGAATCGTCCTCCGCCTGCTGTGCAGCCACATAAGGCCATTAGGGGCCGGGCAAGCCCAGCTGCAAGAAGACTATCAATTTCCTAAATAAACACCAGCTTTGGGAAGAGCAATCGGCTCCTGAAACAGTGAAGAGCTCTGGCCTGGGAAGCGGGACATCTGGGCCGTCAGCCCCTAGAGTCTTTTCATGTCTCTGGGCTTCAGCCTTCCTCTCTTTTAAAATATGCTGTCCACTGGGGTCCACAGAGTCCTCAGAACCCTGGCACGATACACATGGCAGGTGAATCTACTCTGTCTCCTACCACACAGGACTCTAATATATCTATTTACTTATTTGTCTTAAATACCTAGTTTTTATTCCTGAGTACAAGTGTGTGCCTCCTTATATGCATACCATGTGCATGCCTGTGAACCAAGGAGGCCAGAAGAGCATGTAGAATCAATCCCTTGGAACTGGAGTTGCAGTTGGTCGTGACCCCCTACCACGTGGGCCCTGAGACCTGAATCAAGTGCTCTCCACTGCTGAGGTATCTCTGCAATCCTCTGGGTGCCTGTTTGAGTAATATTACATGTCTGTTGAGCGAGTTATGCCCTTCATCTCATTTTACAGCTAAAATCCCAAAGGTACCACTTTAACACGTATGCAGTAAAGGAATAGATTTCATTCTCTTCAGAAAAAAAAAGAGTTGGTCTATGTCATCATCTGAATGTGAATTTCCCTTTCCTGAAGGCTCCACTCCTGAGGACATGGTCCCGTGGGCAAGCAACACCCGGAGGGAGAGCTGTGGGGAGGTGGGTAAATCCCCAGGAGTCTCCATTCATAGTTTGACCTACCATTGGTTCAAACATGTAAAGACGCTATTGAGGAGAGGTGTGACCAGGAGGTGTAGCCTTGTTAGGAGGTGTGAGCCAGTGTTCTGCATAGATCAACCCTGTTCCCACACCTGCATCTAAGCTTGTCTCTACTTCCTGTCCCCGGTGAAGTGAGCACACTCCATCATGTGACCCCGCCACGATGCCACCCTCACCTCAGACCTCGCACAGCAATGGAACCAGCCATGAGCCAAAAGAAATCTCGTTCCTCTGAAGTCATTCTCGCGTGTGTTTGGCACTGTTGCAGAGATACGACTGACGGCAACAGCCGCGGATTCTCCTCTTCCTACAGGGATAGCAGCAATGGTTCTGCACCGCCCTTGCCATCCACAGTAAGAATGGGGCGCCTTTTCATACTCAGCGCCTGGGCTTTTTCTGAAGCAGCTCACTGTGGGAGAAGCTTTGTAAGTGAGCAGTGCTTCCCATCAAGGCAAAGGGATTCACTCTGTGTTTTTCTAACACTTTTGAATAGCCTCTTCTCCCTGACGTTGCTCTTTGCCTGACACTGTATGTACGCATATCAAAGACAACTTTCCAGCCTATAGCAGACACCTGTATCTTTTGCGTCCCAAAGCCGATGCCTCATTGGCTTTCTACAGCACTGGCCACTCCCTCCTCTAGGGCGTTCTCCCTAAACCTCCCATTGCATGAACGCTTGCAGGTGTCTCCTCTATGGGTTCTCCCTACCCTCCCATTATAAAAGCTTGGTTTGGCATTCATTTCATCACCGTCTGCCTTCTTCCTCTACACCACACTCTGGAAGTACAGAAACATTTCTGCTTTGCTCATTACTGTTCCCCCCAGAGGGTCTAACATCTAACATGACGACTGTCTCACTGAAGGCGTTCAATAAGCTGTTAGCAATGGCAGAATGAAATTCCTGAAAACCCACAGCTGTCTAATCTGTGGGGTAGATCAGGTTCCTGTGCCTTATCTTTCACAGAAAACGATTAATTCTTTGCCAGAAAAGAGAAAGGTCCCTGTTTAGAGCCACACAAAGAAAAATACTTTATGTATTGATAATAGTCAGGGGTAGTTTATCAACTGACAAGGTGATTTTAGATGACAGGGAAGGGGAGGAAGAGAGAAAGAGGAGCACCCAACACTGGAGTTACGCTCCCCTGATGCTCAGATTCTGAGACTATCAAAATGGATGAGATCTGTTCAGAAATATTTTCCTATTGACAGCTGGTAGCAGGATTTTGTGTTTTGTGACTAACTTGTGCCATCATCTGATGCTGGGTAACGCATCACAGCGGGGGACAAAGCAAAAGCAGCTGGCCTTACAGAAGTCGCTCTGCTGCTAATGGCTTAAGAATAAATAAAAATTTCAAACTTCGGGTGAGCATGCTCGCAGCCCCGACTCCGACTGTGGCTACAGTGTCAAGTGAGAAACATCCTCGAACCAAGTTTCCCCAGTCTCCCATTCTGTTTTGACCCTACAGTGTAGTAAAAAGGACATGCCAGGGCTTCCGGCCTCAGGTTAGAAACAGAATGTAATGTCCACAGAACAAACGCCTAGAGTTTAGGCGCCAGGACGTTGCAGACAGATCAAACGGGGAATCTTTGTCTCTGGAGCCTTCCCCTAACCAGTAGACACCAAACTCACTGTTTTTGCTAAAATGGAGTCCTTTGTGCTTCCTCTCCTCTTATCTTTATGTTTGTTTTAACTTGGGGAAAACTACATTATCTGGACATGAAGCATCAGTCAAATCAGACGACGAAAACATCGAGGACGGAAGCACAGCTCTCTCTCTGATGGTGCGCTTCCCAGAATCGAACCCATGCCGTGGTTCTCCCCTCCACGGGTCGCTCAGGTCTGGCTTGCCCCTGCAGAGCCAGACTAGCTGTTTTTCCTGGCTTCCCACATGTGGAAGGCTCAGCTGCCGGTTCCCATACTCCGAATCCAGCCGGCCGTTTTCCTTGGTCCTCGGTAGAGGATTGGAAAGTTATTTCCCTTAGTGGACTGAGCCGCAGCCAAATTCCCAAAGGTCCCCCTCCCCCTTTTTTTTTGAGAAGTGTGATAGTTACTCCTTACCCAAGACATCTGGACACCCTGTGTGAAGAACCTATCTGAGGGATTAGTTGAAATTAGATCATTCCAGTTAAAAAAAAAATTGGGCACTTTGAAACAATTTTGATAGACCTTGGTAACCTAAGCAAAACAAAGCCCTTTCCAGTTGTAGTTCTCACTTAATAGCAGGTGATACAATAGCAAATATTGAGCAAGCAAAAATTAGTCTGCATCCAGTGAATTTTAATAAACATTTCTGTAGCTCTTCTGGGTCTTTGCCAGCAAGTGTTTACCAAGTTTAGACATGTCTGTAACAGCCAGACTCTATGCTACAACCTCAGGCATTGCGAAGTACCCTGTGGACAGTAATCAAAAGCAATAACAATGCCAGCACAAGGCAGAAAGAAAGAATATGGAGGCAGAAATTAATTTGGCTGAAACACAGAGTACCAGAAGTTATGCTGTTTTAAAATCTAGCAAGATAATTTAGATTTTCAGATAGCTAAAAGCTAACCCAGATGTGGTTAGCAACTATATGGGAATCATGAGATTTGATTTTTCCCCTTGTTTTTTTTTTCATAGCCAGAAAAAAAAATCCCTCAAAGTCTCAGGAATAAAAAAATAATTTTGTAAAAAGACACTCTTTGGTAACCATTATTTCTCTAGTTAGAATAACACCTCATTTGTCCATCACCATTGAGAGAATTTGTGTAGCTCAAAAATTAATTTTCCAATAAGGGAAAGTCAGTTTCATGTTCAAAGAAGTCAATTTCATTAGGTATTTTTGCTGGAACTTCTTGTCAGTGATCTACAGACCGAGCAGAGCCCCGGCTTCCCAAGGAGTCGGTTATCTCCCTGCCTATCCATCATGCCGACAGCTACCAACTCTCTCCTGGAGCCTAACATGCTGGGCTCTCACTGGTCAACTTTCTTTTCTAAAAACTGATTTATTCAGATATAATTTACATGCTGAACTGTTCATGCACGCATGTTTTCAGGGTATGGTTGTTACTATGTTCATTTTGGAGCATTTTCAAGGGGGAAATCTGTAGCCTGTACCTGACATTCCCCTGTCCTTTGAAACGTCCCCATTACTAGGTCAAATTAAACACTATCTTCTGTGTCTAACTCCTCATCCCAGACTTTCCTCTGAAGGGAATCTCATAACCTGTGGCCTTTTTCCATGTAAGCATTCTCCAACTGGACATCTGCTTTCAAGATTCATCTGCACTGCTTCACATATAAATACTTAAGTACTTAGAGCCACATGGATGTTTGGGTTCCCTCCATCTTTGGCTTTCGGGAGCAATGCTGCTTTCATATCCAGCGCTATGTTTCTGTATGGTTATGAGCTTTCTTGGGTCTACACATGAAATGGCTGAATCATGTGATAATCCTAGTATAATTATCTAAGCTGTTGTCAGGTTTGACACACACAGGGTTGACCTCTCCCTCAGCTGCAGCAACTGCGTCAGCAACCCAGCCTACTGGTACTGTTTGAAAGCTCCAGTTTCCCCACGTGGCTGCCGACATTCCTTTTCCAACCTCCCTCTCGGCCCATCTTCTGGTGTGTATGAAGGTGCTCCTCCAAGCTGACTTGCTCCTCTAGTGGTGATTGGCATTCTACACCATTTCATTTTTGGCCACTGGCTTAAATTCTCTGGCAAATGTCAGAATATTTTGGTTGCTTTTAATCGGGTGATATCCTGTCCGTGAACAGGCCGTGAAGGGTTTTCATATCATTAAGATACAAGTCTTGGATATGTGCTTCACAAATCCATCTGTGGATTACCTTTAAACTTCGCAGATTTTTCTTCTTCTCTATTTAATTTCTTTTCTCTTTTTTGCCCAGTTATTTAAAAGAAGACCTTGAAATCTCTGTGGTTTCTAGTCTTCCTCCACCAACCATTTATTCATTGTTTTTCAAGTACATAAGTGTTTATACATGCATGTACTGTGTGCTGATCACATTCCTACTCATGTTCCTGGACCCTCTCTTTTCTCCTCCCCTATTAGCTCCTTTGTCCCTCAGACAGTTTCATTTCTGTTTGCACAACACATATACATACATGACTTTATGTATCGTTGTAAAATCTACACTGTATAAATAAGAGAAAACATAATATTTTTCCTCCTAGAACTGATCTAATTTACTTAATATGGCACCTCCTGTTTCATCCACTTTCAAACAAACAGTAGAATTTAATTCTAGTGGCCAAGAAGAAATGCCATCGTGTGTATACCCCCCCCCTGACCTTCCTTCACCCGTCTGTCGATGGATACCTAGGCTGGTTCTGTAGCTCAGTTATTGCCAACAATGCTGTAATAAACAAAGATGTGCATGCTTCTCTATGCTCTGTTGATCCTATTGCTTCACAACACCCAGAGAAACATGGCTTTCCCTTCCCCCTTCCCTGCCCTGTGTCTTTGGAGACTTTTACTACTGAAGCTAAGCTCTTGTGTGTTAGCAGTGTGCACTTCCTGGTGTTAAATTGGAGGACCTCTCCCCTGTACCCACTCACTTTCCAGGTCATGCTTGGCAATATCCAATTTTATTTTTTTATGGACTTTAAAATTTTTTTCAAACAATCATTTCTCATCTTACACACCCAGTTCCCACTCCCTCCTGTCCTCCTACTCCTCCCACCTTCCCCCACCCCACCCCTATCCACTCTCAGAGAGGCTAAGGCTTCCTCTGAGAGGGTCTGGCACATCATCTTGAGACAGGACCAAGGCCCTCCACCTCTATCCAGGTTGAGCAAGGTTCATCCCTCCAAAGAGAATGGGCTCCAAAAAGCCAGTTCAAGCACTAGGGATGAATCCTGGTCCCACTGCCAGTGGCCCCACAGACTACCCAAGCCACATAACTGTCACCCACATTCAGAGGGCCTGGTTTGATCCTATGAAGGCTCCCCTCCTGTCGGTCTGGAGTCAGTGAGCTCCTGCTAGCTCAGATCAGCTGTTTCTGTGGGTTTCCCCATCATGGTCTTAACCCCTTTGCTCATATTATCAGCCTCCCTCCCTCTCTTCGAATGGACTTCAGGAGCTCGGCCCAGAGCTTAACTGTGGATCTCCGCATGTTCTTCTATCAGTTGCTAGATGAAGGTCCTATGATGACAATTAAGGTAGTCATCAATCTGATTACAGGGGAAGGCCAGATCAGGCATCCTGCCCACCATTGCTTAGGGTCTTAGCTGGGGTCATCTCTGTGGATTTCTGGAAATTTCCATAGTGATAGGTTCTGTGCTAGCCCAAAATGATTCCCTCAATCGAGATATCTCTTTTCTTGCTCTCCCTCTCTGTCCTCCCCCCATCTCAACCATCCTGTTCCCTATCCTCCCTCCCCTTCTCCCCATACCAACCCCTTCTTCCTTCTCCCCACCACAGTCCCACTTTGCTCAGGAGATCTTGCCTATTTCCCCTTCCCAACCTTCAACTCCTTGACAAACCCTCCCCTCTTCATTACTATGACACTCTCTTCCACATTTACCCTCTTATAATCCCCTCTTTGAAACGGTTCTCATTTTAACGTAATGAGTTAAGTGCTGGCCTTCTGTAGAACTCCGTCACTGTATTCAGCATATGTATTCTTCTTAAGTTACTTATTTCTGTGTCCTCAGCTCTACTGATACTGCCCCAAATCAGTCTTCAGCTTCCACCTTGCTTCTTCACTGTGTCTTAATTGCTGGCTAAGAGAAAATCAGAGCAATCTCTCTTAACTACTCCGAAATGCTGCCAACAGCTGACGCAAGTTGGGTTGTCTAACTGTGGCTGTCAGCTTGACTGGATTAGGAGTTGCCTAGGTGACATGATGCTGGTGTGTCTGTGTATTGGAGGAGGGCTGCTGGTTGGTTCCTGACCACTTAACCCCAAAATAACCACACAGAAACCATATTATTTAAACTGCTGCTTGGCCCATTAGCTCTAGCTTCTTAATGGCTAACTCTTACATCTTAATTTAGGCCATCTCCATTAATCCGTGCATCGCCATGAGGTCATAGCCTACCGGCAAAGTATCAGCATGTCTATCTCCGGCGATGGCTCCATGGCATCTCTCCGACTCTGCCCTTCTTTTTCCCAGCATTCAGCCTAGCTTTCCCTGCCTACCTAAGTTCTGCCTTCTTATAGGTCCAAAGCAGTTTCTTTATTCATTAATGGCAGCCTGTCATCCCTGCTATGATGCACTATCTCTCTTCTTAACCCCTGAGCCAAAATAAAACCTTTCTTCTCTAAGCTGCTTTTGTCCGGCCATTTTGCCTCATCAAGAAGAAAGATACAGACACCATTTCCCAAATCCAAAATTCCCATAATTCGCACTCTGCTGAGAGGAAGAGACTTGACCTCCTCCTCCGAGTTTTCTTCAACATTGGCCAGTGTGGGCTTCACACTGTAAAGCTCTTGCCAGTTTTCCTCTCTTATCTCCCCACCACACCGCTGTCACTGAAGAAGCCCTGTAGCCACTTGCTGCCCGTCTGTCACCGCCCCTGTCAATCTGTGCTTGTCACCTTGACTAGCACTCATTGTCCAAAACAAAGCTGTTACCATCGTCAGTGGCCCCCAGTGATGTACGGGGTAAGTTCAGATTTCTCTCCCACCGTGTCTCGGCCCCCTGATTTTCTCCTACCTCTATGTCCCTCTATCCTCATGTCTGCCTACCCACAAACAGCGAAGGTTTGGGCGCTTTTATGTTCCCTAGAAGTTCTGTATGCACTTTACTGTGGGTGTGTAATGAACTCGCGAAACAGCTGCTCCATTTTACATATATTTATGATCTCATGGTTAGTGTGATTCCAGCATGATTATAGCAGGTCCTTCACTTAGGGTCTCGCTAAAGTGAAATCCAAGTGCTGGCCCGCTGCCTCCTCTCACTGAAACCAAGAAAGAGACGCTCACAGCCTCATGCTAGTGAGGGAAAATTAGTTTCCTGCTAGTTGTTGACTGAGGGCCTGGTTAGTCAGCTTTCCGGTAATTAGTAAAATACTGAAAATAATCAACTTGTAAGGATAAAAGCTTGATTTGGTTCCTGGTCACAAAGGTTTCCATCTATGGTTAACTGGCCCTGGTGCTTTAGGCCCACGTGGCAGCTAAACTTCTTACATAAAAGAGCCAGGACTCTAAATCCTCTCCTAGGGCACATCTCCAGCCATCTAAACATGCCCCATGAGGCCTCACCTCATAAAGTTTCTTCCCACTCTCAAAGTCACAAAGTAGGACCTACATTTTCAACACATGAGCCTTTCAACCGTAGACCCAAGCTACAACAAGACTGTTCTCAGAAGGCGGAGCCTCTGACAGTATGCAGTGCCAGTCAGGATGGGGGCTTTCAGCAGCTCTGCATTCAAGGCCCTCATGCGCATCTCAGTCGCTTTTTATCTCTGGAACTTAAGGCTAAAGCCACCTCACAGGGTCAAAGCTTCCAAGATGCCCGATTTCCTGTTCTCTCTGCTCCTTCTTTATCAGCCTGAAAAGTTCACTGGTGTCTCTTGAGGTCAGTCTGAAATATTGCTTATCCATAAAGCCTTCCACATACCATCTCCTCCTTCCTGTTGGTTCCCACCGCATTCCCTAACTGTTCCAGTTTGTTTTTCTAGATGGTTTGAAAAAAAAAATTAAGAGTGTTAAATACTTTCCATTGGTTTTCTTGCTCCAATCCAGGTATGTCTTTTCTGGGAACAATTTGTCTGACCCATCTCTTCATGGTGTGGTAAGGCCGTGAGAACGCCACAGCCTGTGAAAATGAACACGGCTTCAGACTCCGTAGCGACAGAAGTCCTCACTGATGCCCTTGTTTCTTGTTTGCTCACTTGCTCTCTGTTACTGGTTTCTTTCCTCTTTCTTTTTCACATACGCTCTTGAAACAGTATCAGTTCTGGAGAACCTGGTCTCAAACTGGCTCTACCTGAATGACTGCGGCCAGGCTGGTGTGGACCTGGAAACACCTGAGCTAAATGCAGTAGGACAGAGGGCAGAGCGTGAGGACAATGGGTTCTGATTGACTGTCAGAAGGTCCCTTTTATGACTCTAATGCATGATCTTTGGCGCAGAAACTGCAAAATCAATTTTGAGTGTTTTTATAGGCTTTCTTCCAGGGACTTGGGAGCCAGCTAGCAGAGTTTGCCAAGTGGGTGATCAGAGAATAAATGAGGCTCAACCTTACATTCACAAGGCCAACCATTTTGGAAGGTAAACTTTCCTATGAAGAACTTGAAATTTGAGGGACTTTGTCCACCTCTTTGCCTTCTGTTTATTCAATGATTATCAAATGGAGGCGTTTAAAATTGGCTTTAATAGAAGACCTTGAAGTAGAATAAACAACTTGCTTTCTTTTGCCCTTTTGTTGATTGGCTGTCTCGAATGGCGAGATCAAATCCTAAGGGTACACTTCAGAGCAGTGCTGGCCCCAGAAGACAAAACAGGAAAGAGAAGGCACCAAAATGGACCTCAGAAGAAGCAGCCATAAATTCTGAGTTCAATTCTATACACCAAGGCACACTTTGGAACCTAGTCAGGAGCATGGGGGCCACACTTAACTTGCGTATATATTTACTTAAGATTTTAGATTGTAAACAAGCACACACAGCCTTGGCACTCATTTGTGTGATTAATGAAAATGATTTGGGTTTTTATATCTTTCACTAGTTATGAATCCCCCCAGATGTGCAGTCCCTGCCCCATCTTATTACCACACAAGAGGCACCTCTGAAATTCCAAGTTCAACATTTTAATGTAAATATACCAGCAAAATCCCAGGGTTTGTCTTCTGCTGTTTCTCCCTCTGTGATTAGAATAAAACAAATTTCTCAGGCAACATGAATGAGGCACAAACTGAACACAGCAATTCAGTTAGCTCCAGGCCCAGGGAAGTGTGACTTTGTATGTATGCAAAGACAGAGCTTGGCTTTTTTGTAACACCAACTCTGAATCAACAGCCTCCCAAAGATGTACTGAATATGATCTTCCACAAAAATAGCAGCGATGTTTATACAGACTAAGATGTTTGAATAATAGATCCAATAAGGAAGCAAAACCTTTGACATTTCACCTGCAGCCAGAAATACATGGAGCACAGAGAACCTGGAGTACAGTATAATATATAATATAATACAATATAATATAATATATAATGTAGACCATTGTTATGGAATGGGGAGCCAAGGACTGACATGTTGTGCAAAGTAGATTTTTCTCCTATTGAAGAAATGAGAAGATTTGTAAGAATCCAGTTTACCTCAATAGTCTAGCAAAGAAGCAGTAGACAATAAGAATAAAGAGATATGTAATAAATATCCCAAAGAAAATATAATCTTCTGATATTGGCTGTGCCTGTGAAGTATGAAACAAAACACGTACAATTAAAACAACCATGAGAGTTGATAGTAACCAGACACCAAGCACTTAAAGCCCTAAGATCCAACAATTATCTATATATTGACTTTTGTATTTTTGAGACAAAGCCTTACTGTGCAACTCAAGCTGGTCCCAAACTTGTGATCCTCCTACCTCTTCATCCCAAATGTGGGGGATACTGAAACCCGTCTTCCTGCCCCCTGAACACTGACATTGTTAAAAAAAGGAAGACCCTAATTGGAATATTAATGCCTGTGAGGTTATTCTTGTCCTGCCCCCTTGCTTTTATGTTCTGTGTAGGTGGCTGTAAACATAGACTAACTTAGATGCCACACACAAGGAAGCAGTGTTTGTCTAACACACTTACCATCTCTTCTTCCCTTATCTGCCCACACACTTCCTTCTCCTACCATGTCATAGATGCACACATTGTAAATTTAGATTCTGTGTGTGAGAGAAAATATGCCGTATTGGCTTCTCAAGAATGGCTTCATCTGATTACCATGATGACCTCTGCATCTATCCATTTTCCAGAAGGACGCAGTTCATTCTTCTATATGACTGAATGAAACTTAATTGTGTATAAATGACACATTGTTCTTTAACTGTTCACCCACTTGGTGGGCATCTGTGCCACTTCCACATCTTGGTTATCATAACAATGTCACCATAAATGTAGATATGATTGTAACTCTATCATGTGTTGATTTAGAATATATTGTGTGTATACCTAAGAGTGATTGGTACAGCTGGGCTATGTCTTCCGTGGTGATACAGTTTACATTCCCACCTGGGTGGATAAATGTTCCGTTCTCCCATATTCTTAACAGCATTTGTTATTTTTTCTTCATGAAAGCCATTCTTCTTGGAGTGACACAGAATCTGAAAGTCATTTTCATTTCTTTAATAGCTAAAGATGTTGGCTGGGCAGTGGTGGTGCATGCCTTTAATCCCAGCATTCGGGTAGCAGAGGCAGGCAGATATCTATGAGTTCAAGGCCAGCCTGATCTACAGAATGAGTTCCAGGGCAGCCAGAACTACAGAGAAACCCTATCTGGAAAAAACAAACAAAAAGTGTTAAATATGTTTACATTTAATAGCCATTTGTGCTTCTTATTTTAAAGATTGTTTGTGTTGGGGTTAGAGAGGTGACTCTTCCAGAAGACCCAGGTTCAAGTTCCAGCTACTACATGGTGACTTTCAACTGCCTGTGTCTAGGGACTTTGATGCCCTCTTTTTGGCTTCTGTAGGCACTAAATATATGCATGATGTACAGACATATATGCAGGCAAAACCTTGTACACATAAAAATAAAATAAATTGAAATTTGTTTGCCAAATTCTCTTGCCCATTCATTTATTGGATGACTGTGGGCAGTAATTTTTTAAGGTCTTTATGTATGCTAGATACTTACCTCTCATCTGATGAACAGTTGGGAAATGCTATTCCCAGTCTACCTCCTCACTCTTTATCTCAAGATCTGGAATGAATTTAAAAATTTTGGTGGGAGGATTCTACTGGGCAAAATAAAGTGAAAATGGAATTTACTTACTGCGACAATGTCTAAAAAGGGATATAGATGAGCATAATTTTATACAGGTATTTTCTCCAATCTTAACCAATATGAGTAAGCAGAACATAGATTCATGCTGGGAAAGCACACGATATAATGTCAAAAAAAATTATTATTTTGCTTCTTTGGAAAAGCCCTTCTGGGAACTTTTCCATCAAAGTTTTATCTGGAGTAGTTTTAGAATAAATGCATCGTAGTGAGTGTGTTTAGCTACTTAATAAATACTGTAGTATGGATAGAAGTTTCTATTTAGCCTAGTCCCACAGCTATTCAGTCCCAAAGAAACAGAAAGGCTTATATTATTATAAACTGTTTGGCCTAGTAGCTCAGGCTTATTATTAACTCACTCTTACAAATTAAATTACCCCATAATTCTTGTCTATGTTTAGCCATGGCTTGGTACCTTTTCTCAGTGCAGCATTCTCATCTTGCTTCCTCTGTGTCTGGGTGGTGACTCTAGACTGAAACTTTTCTCTTCCCAGAATCCCTCTAGTCTGGCTGCCCTGTATATACTTCCTGCCTGGCTACTGGCCAATTAGCATTTCCTTGTTTACCTGATGCAGAAAGCAAGTTATGATAGAAAGTAAATTAGATACAAGACTTTGGACTCACCAAGATAGAATAGATATGGAGTATTTTCCTGAATTTGTCAAATGCAAATGGACTAGACATTGTTGATTTATTTATTGCCTTATATATTATATATAGTTTATCTTATATTAGTCATAGCCTTCTTTTTTATTTTAGACAAAAGGAGAAATGTAGTGGCATTTCATTTATATTTTAATAAATAAAGATTGCCTGAAGATCAGAGAGTAAAAAAGCCCCACTGGTCAGCCTTACAGACCAGGCAGTGGTGACATACACCTTTAATACCAGTAGCCACACTAGTTTGCCATAGAAACTGGGTAGTCATGGTGCACACCTTTAATCCCAGCCCTAGAGAAAAATATAAGGCAGGAGGAGACAGTTCTCAGACACAGTCTCATTCTGAGATTCATAGAGGCAGGATCGCCATTTCAGACTGAGGTCAAGGTAAGAGCCAGTGGCTGGCTGTTTTGCTTTTTGGATCTTCAGGTTGAATCCCAATATCTGACTGTGTTTTTATTAATCATGCTTCATTGCAGCAAATCAATTGAAAGGTGAGGGAGCCTTACTGGAGGCTTCAGTTTCTGGGGCTCTGGTTCATTCTTACTCTGCTGTGTGGGGTTGATAATGTGGCTTGCCCAATGGAGCAAAGCTGCTCATTTCTTCACTGGCAGGAAGCAGAGAGAGTGAAGGGGTAAAGGTTGCAGCTACGCCAAGGGTTCACTTCCACATTCTTCTGTTTAGGCTCCACCTACTTCCTAGGAATACAGGCTTGAGATCCAGCCTTCAGTACATGTGCTTTGGAGGAACGTTAAACAGTAACAGCAATCAGACCACACGCAGAAAATCCACTAGTATCAGACCCTGACCACTCATGGGAACTCACGTGTGACTCTTGCTGAAGTCCTCAAGTGTCAGGAAGTTGCTGTTCTCATCTGTAAAATGACAGTAAAGATAAAGCTACATGGCATCTAATGTACGTCCTCATTGTAGCATTCTAGATGTCTAAGCCTGTGTTTTCTCATTCCATCCAGTAAATCCACAATATACTTAGTATTTCTCTTGCTTTCCTGCTTAGAATGAATGGCTCACTGCCGGTAATCCAAAGTGCTGGATTGCCACTCATGTGTTGTTTCCTGTAGTGTGTTATGAAGCTGGAGTTTATGATTACGCAGCTAATGTAGATCACCAAAAACTAGGTGTGAGCAAAGACAGGGAGGCATAAATAGGTGCCCAGGAAATCTCCCTGGCAAGGGAGTAGTAAGGGTGTGGGAGCCAGGGAGCCCTCATTGCTGGGCATGCAATGTTGAGATCTGTCTGAGGAGAAGGTCAGCTGAAAGGAGCCTTTGAATCACCCTCTCCTAAGGGAAAAGGGGAGAACACTGAGTGATTTTTCTCCTCAAATACATATAATATGAAGGAAGAGGATTAATATATTGTAGCAATACCTTAAATACTTCACTTAACTTTCCAAAATATATTAAAAATAACTAGCCTTCTTGATGTATGAAGACCACAAGAAGGAAAAATCTATAACCAGGAGCTCTGGATCCTGAAACAGGATTACGGGGAGGCCCCCACTGTACTGAACTGTTCTTAACACCATGCCAACTTTTGTATCAAGGACTTGGAATATAATTTTAAAAACCCTTGAAGATGCTTTGAGGAATTGTGTTGAGCAATAAGATATTTATTATGGGTATATTTCTCTGAGAGATCTTGTTACTGCTTGGGATGGGACAGCTTCTAGGTTCCTATGTTTTGCATCGCACACAGCATCATATCAAGCCCTTGGAATCTGAAAGAAAAAGACACATCCTCCTGAAGGTCAGCATGCAGCAAGGTCCTTCCCGTGAACTTCGCCACCCTCCTCCCTGCCTTGAGGTTGCCTGGGTTCTACGTGCTACTCTGTGAGCATGTCAGCCTTTCTGCTCCTCAATTTTTAGCAATTACCATTTCTACTACTTTTTCTACTTAAGTGCAAAACTCCAGAGATCTTAATAAGAGTCAATTATATTAAATCACAGCTCTTCCTTACTGGCAGAATACACACAGCCCTTTCAGTAAAATGATCATCCTTTTTATTAAAATGCTTTCCTCCAAACCTCCTGCTTTAATTACTCTTGTTCTTCCCCGAGGAGTCATTGCTAGTGGAAGACCATAGCAACCCTCAGATATTTATAAGTGATGTCTACACATACAAGAAAACTCCTGGAGCAGTCGCCAGCTGGTGTGCTTTGAGTGAGATGTTAACATCCAAAGATGAAGAGAATCAACATAAAGAGGTCTGGGTAGACATTGGAGTGAGCATGAAGACCTAGGTGAACCCCCAGCACCTATATTGAAGGCTACACATGCTGGTGTCTACTTGAAATCCCATTGCAGTGAAGATGGCCACATCCATTCTCCCTCTAGGGATTAGGAGGGTGGTTTTGTTTTCAGACAGTCTCACTATGTAGCCCAGGCTCTCCCACTCACTATGTAGAGTAGGTAAGCCTTGAACTCATAGAGATTCATCTGCCTCTGTCCACCAAGTGCTGGAATTAAAGTTGTACTCCACCACACCCATTTTACGAGGATTTTTTTTTAAATTATAATTTGACTTTGCAACCACTGTTTTTGCCCAACTTGTCTGCAGATCTCTGGCAGGTGTGGTTTGAAGGGGTGTCAGATTAATGCAGTGTTCGTTGCCAACAAGAGAGTGGATCAGTATGAAATGCAGGGAGACAATGTTAATAATTGGCTTTGATGGAAATAGAAGAATGGAGGACACAAACAAATGTTATTTTTCTCTTCCTCTAAAACAATATAAATAATTTCTGGAAGAAGACAAATACTTTGAAAGTAACTAGAATGTTAGTATTTACCTGTGGAATGGCTGGTCAGAGGTGGGTTACTATGCCACCATTGTGATATTTCAAAAGAGTTCTCATTTCTTCACTTCCAATAATTTCTTTTTTAATTTTTTATTGATTTTTATTGAGCTCTACATTTTTCTTTGCTCTCTTCCTGGCCTCTGCCCTCCCCTTCAGCCCTCTCCTAAGGTCCCCACACTCCCAATTTACTCAGGAGATCTTGTCTTTTTCTACTACCCGTGTAGATTAAATCCATGAATGTCTCTCTTAGAGTTCGCATTGTTGTCTAGGTTCTCTGGGATTGTGATTTGTAGGCTGGTTTTCTTTGCTTTATGTTTAAAAAGCACTTATGAGTGAGTACATGTGATAATTGTCTTTCTGGATCTGGGTTACCTCACTCAAAATGATGTTTTCTAGCTCTGTCCATTTGCCTGAAAAATTCAAGATGTCACTATTTTTTTTCTTCTGCGTAGTACTCCATTGTGTAAATGTACCACATTTTCCTTATCCATTCTTCGGTCGAGGGACATTTAGGTTGTTTCCAGGTTCTGGCTATGACAAGCAAAGCTGCTATTAACATAGTTTAGCACATGTACTTGTAGCATGATTGAGCATACTTTGACTATATACCCAAAAGTGGTATTACTGGGTCTTGAGGAAGATTGTTTCCTAATTTTCTGAGAAACTGCAACTAGAGGAGAGAGTGTTCACACCTTGGAGTGCTGTGGGACAATGGTCTTTTATCCTGTTGCTTGTATTATTTTTAATAAAACTCTGATTGGCCAGTAGCCAAGCAGGAAGTAGAGGCAGAGAAAAGAGAATTCTGGGAAGAGGGAAGTTTCATTCTACAGTCGTGACCCAGACACAGAGGAAGCAAGATGTCACTGCCTCACTGATAAAGGTACCTAGCTGTATGGCTAACATAGACAAAAATAATGGGCTAATGTAAGTTATAAGAGTTAATAAGAAGCCCGAGCTAATGGGCCAATCAGTTTTATAATTAATGTAGACCTCTGTGTGTTTCTTTGGGACTTAACGGCTACAGAATTGGGCGGGACAGAAAACCTTGGTCAACATTGCAGTAAATGTAAAGAGATCAGCACAGGGTAAAGTACACCTTTCAAAAGTTGCATCCAGCAATTGCAAGTCTAGCTCTCAAAGGATAAAATCTGTTTAGGGATGCAGATTTTAAAAGCCTGCCCTTTATTAGGTCACCCTTTGAAAAGGGACTTTATTGGGTTCACATTCATTGCCCCATGTTTTTAAAGATCTATCTCTAGGGTGAGAGAGATGACTCAGCGATCTAGAGTGCTTGCTACTTCTGAAGAGGACCTGGGTTCAATTCCCAGCACCCACATGGTGGTTCCATCCATAACTCCAATTCTAGAGGATCTGATGTGCGTTCCTGACTTCTGTGGGCTTTGCACACACATAGCCAAATACATACAGGCAAAATATTCATACATATAAAATAAAATAAATCTCTAAAAATATAATAAAGTTCTACCCAGGGCTGAACTACCCATACCAGCGTCAGACACTTTCTTTCCCCCAGAAACTTCACAGCTCCAGATCTTACTCCGAAGATTGTTATGGAGTTTCAGTTGATTGCATTCATGATAAGACAGAAAGGTACAATCTCATTCTTCTTCAAGTAGATATTCAGCCCCCCCCCCCCCGCACCATTTGCAAAGAGACAGATACTTCCTTTTAGCTACTTAGTGCCCTAGAGCTTTATCAAATGTTCATGTTGATAATTGGTTTTATGTCTGGCTGCATGTATTTACTTACATGTCTGTTCTATATATGTTTTAAATATAATAGTTTTATAATATTTTTAAATGACAAGTGTGATCACATCAAATTGAATTGTTTTGTGCATGACAAAAAATGAACAGTTGTATAAATTTAGATTAATTTGACCTTTCAATTTCCTTGCATGTTCACACATCTCCCTACATATTTTTTGTCTGTTTTACACTGTATTACATATATATTATATTTTACATAGTTTTTGAACTGTATCCTTCTCCTTCAACCTGTTTTTTATCCTTGACAGCAGTTCCGATATACTCATCCACATTGCTTCATATAAACTCAATTTATCCATTTCTGTTGCTCATCAGTATCTCAATAGTTTGTTCATAATCAATATTCATTTTTCTAGACCTCATCTACAAAAGACTTTCAAAAATAAACTAAAAATCTAGAATCTGAAAACAAAAAGCAAACAAATTTTTTTTTTTAAAAAAAAAAAAGAAGCCTCTCTACGAAGCTGGCTATGTGTCTCCTGTGTATGTACCTGGATGTGCGTTCATCTTAAAGAATTACAAATTTGCAGAACTAAAAATACTGCTCAGGGGTTTCGAATGCCGGCTGTCTTGCAGAGAATCTGAACTGAATTCCCAGCACCCATATCAGGGAGCTCACAACCACCCAAAACTCTAGCTTCAGGGAGGTTCAGCGCCCTCTTATGGCTTCCACAGGCATTGCACTCACATGTATGTGCAGGAACACACATGCACATGATTAAAATAATTCTCTTTAAAATGTACACATTTGCAGTGAAGCCCCTCTGCTCCCACTGGTGCGGTAGGATTATGCGTTCCAGGTGTGTAAAGAGTCCTTCCTTCAACTCAGTGCGCAAGCGTTAGGCACCCAGGCTTGTGTTTTCTGATCTAACTGAAGGAATCTTGACAGCTCTCCATCTTCTTATTATGCTTCTCTCTAGCTGACAATAAGTCAGACCTTGCCGTGCTCCTGAGGAAACCTGTCATGCTTTCACACATGAGGAAAAATAATATTTTATTTAAATCAAGCCATGGTTACTTACCTGCCTGCTTCACTAATTTTAGTCTCGACCATTTCCCCTACGTGTTGACCAACTGAACTAATGCATTCAAGCCCCAAATCCAATCTTCGTAGGCCCTTCCCTAGATGTCTTCTGGCAGAGTAAACTTGTTTCTTTTCTCTGGGTTCTTATAGCCAATACTTAGTTACTTTTCTCACCTCTGTGGTGAAACACTTGGCCAAAAGGAACTTAAGAGAATGGCAGCTTTTAGCTCTTAAGGGCACACTGTATCATAGCAAGGCATGGTAGCAGGAGGCTGCTACCCTAACGCTTGCACACTGAGTTAAGGAAGGAATTTTCACATACACACCTGGAACACACAATCCTACCGCACAGTGGGTGCAGAAGTAAGTACTTCATGGTGAATGTATACATTTTAAAGAGAATCTGGGAAGACTGGGAGGTAGAGGAGATGAATGCCCATGGGATGGTGCTGTCCACAGTCAGAATAGGTCCCTGAAGACATCCTCACAGACACACTCAGAGCTGTGTCTCCAGGGTAATTCTAACCCAGTCAAGTTGACAAAGCTGATTAAGCATAATGCTGACCCATAAACACCTGTTATTTAACTTTGATGAGGGACCCACTGCATGTGAGACTGTGTACAGGCATGTGCTATGTGTGGGGTCCTGTACATTGCAGACATAAAGGCAAATACAATTTAATCCTAGTTCTTAGTATATCTCAAATCTGGCAGACTGTATGCATAACATATTATATCCCTCACCAGAATGTAAACCAGATAATGCCTGGCTCAACCCCCCTTCATGGCTGTGCAGTTAGAGCATAGAGCATGCCATGTAGAAACATTGATAAATGTGGCTTGTATTGAATTGAATTACAGAAAACACAAACTGGCATTTAGTCTTCTTAATGCAACTCTATGCATACTCGAAGCGCCTGTGTGAAGACAGGCCAAGATGGCTCTGTGGCTTGGCAGTCCTCTGTGGACGGTAGACATGTCCAGGTTGGCTTTAGTCTCGCTCTAATGCAGACGGCCACTGGCTGAACTTCGTTTTCAATCATCCTTCTCTCTAAAGAGGACAGCGTGTTCTTTTCTGGAACAAAGCATGGGATGTGATATTTCATCTTTTGACTTCTCTGCTCATCTTCTCCTATGGGGCTCTATGATCTGAAACAGCTGTAACACGGGGTTCTTCTCTGCCACACCCCAGGGGGACCATACCATTTGATCAGTGTAAGTTGGGAGTCACAGGACCCTATTGCTTGTTCTCAATAGGAAGAAAATGACATTGAAACCAAACAAGCTATTTAAATTCTGAGTGTAACCGGTTCATTAAAACCATGAAACCTCCTCTGTTCATTTCCGTACACCCTTTGGCAACCCGATGGACTAAGTAAGGAGATACAGGAATGACGACAGACTCTGAAAAACACAGATGCCATCAACTGCTCCAACACAGTGACCCGGAGGGAGAGATGAATAACTTTCTGTTTGGAAACGTAAATGGGAGGTGAACTCCCTCAAGAATATATCACGGAGAACAGCCCCTACGAGAGCCTGGAAGTGACTCTCTGGAGAGAAAGAGAAAAAATATGCAAAGACGATCACCACACCAAGGGAAGGAAGTGAGAGCACAGGGTTTATTTCCTGGTGTTGGCATGACCAAGTATCATGAATGAGGGACTTAACATGGATGCCTATTTCTCAGTCTGAGAGCAATGTGCAGTTCTTGGGGTCTTTTTGAGGGCTGCAGAAGAGTTTTAACTGTGCCTAGTTCCCTAGGTTTGGGGACATTTTTCTGGTAACAGGTTGGCACTTGTTGGCATGTGGAGACAGCATCCTGCACTCAGTGTTCTCCTTCTCTCGTGTGGGGGGTGATGGGAGGGGGGTGAATATGTGCACGTTCCATGGCTATCTCAGGCCATCTGCTGTAATAACAGAAAACTGGATAATTGTTAAAGAAAAGTGTTTCTCACCATTACGGGACTGCTAAGTCCAAGATCTTGACTTAGCCTCTTTCCAGGGTCTTCATGCGGTGTTTTACTGTGATGGAGGTGCGGAGCAGACACATGAGGCAGAAAGAAGGGAAATGAGGAGAAACACCTAAAAAACTCCACTCCCATCATAACTAACCTACTCCCTTGATGATGGTGTTAATCCTTCCCTTAAATGACCCAGTACCTCGGGCTGATATGATAATTGCATTTCAATGTGTTTCAAACTATAGCAACTAACTTTTGATTGGTGTGTATTAGTTGTACAAAATAATTTGTTTCATTTTGATATTTTTATAAGTGTATATGAGGTGTGTTGATAGTATTTACCCCCTCCCGCTGATCTACTTCTCAATCACCAACACGTCTGCTTTCAAACCTTTTAAAACTCTACATATGAAAGGAAACACGTAATACTTTACTTCCTGGGTAAGGCTTATTTCCCTTAACATGATCTCCAATTCCATCTCATTTCCCACAAATGATTTGGAAATGCTCATCATAATGACTAAGCAATGTTTTTGAGGGATATACCACTTTTCATCCATCCACCCACTCATCCATCCACCCACTCATTCATCTATACCTCCATCCATCCCTCATCCCTCCATCCACCCACTCATTCATCCACCCACTCATCCATCCATCCACTCATCCATCCGTCCATCCACCCATCCATCCATCCATCCACCCATCCATCCATCCATCCATCCCTCATCCCTCCATCCACCCACTCATTCATCCACCCACTCATTCATCCACCCACTCATTCATCCATCCCTCCACCCATCCATCCCTCATCCCTCCAACCACCCACTCATCCATCCATCCACTCATCTATCCATCCATCATCCATCCATCCATCCACTCATCCCTCTACCCATCCATCCATCCCTCATCCCTCCAACCACCCACTCATCCATCCATCCACTCATCCATCCATCCATCATCCATCCATCCACTCATCCATCCATCCACTCATCCATCCATCCACTCATCCATCCATCACCCATCCATCCATCACCCATCCATCCATCCACCCATCCATCCATCCACTCATCCATCCATCCATCCATCCACTCATCCACTCATCCATCCATCCACTCATCCATCCATCCACTCATCCATCCATCCATCCATCCCACGATGAGCACTAAGGCTGATTCCACTATTTGGCTGTGGTGAGCAGTGCAGCATACATGTGGATGTGCAGTCGTCCCTGTGGAATGCTGACTTAGTGTCCTTTGGATATATATCCAGGAGTGGTATAACTGGGTCATAGCCATTCTCTTCGCATTTTTCTGTGGTGTTTCCACATCCTTTGCCATAGTGGATGCACTAATTTACACTCCCATCAGAAATCCAGAAAGGTGCCTTCATCCTACCTCCTCATTGGTAGCTTTTGGTTTGGTTTGTTTTTTTTTTCCTGTAGCTGTTCTTACCCTTGTACACTGTTTTCAATTCCCATGCACGATGAGGCCCCTGCCTTGATACAGTCAGTTGATTAAAAGCACAGACCCAGGAAGTTATGGGAGAAAGCTTATTTATTCCTTTTTAATGCATCTTTTGAGTTATTAACGAGTCTCAAATATGGTCTTGTACTGATTCCTCTTTTTTCCAGACATTCTTAAGTCAACAAATATTCTCAAGTTTCAGATATCAAAATTTCCAATCTATGTAATACAAAAATTGCTTTCTGTAATTCAGACTCTAACATTGCCCACCCCCAAACTCAAGCTTCGAAACCTGACCCTTAGCACCTGAACAGTGAGTTTGCTTCCTCTGAGATTTGTCCTTCTTCCTGACTCATTCTATTATTTCTGGATCTGCTGATGATAGCTCACTCCAACTCTCAAGTGCTATTGGGAATAAAACATTTATGGGACATACAATTGATGGTGTCAAGTGTAGTAACTGGGCAAACACCAGATATCACAGACTCACTTAGAATCACCTGACTTGATCAGGCTTGGTTGTCCAGCACTGTCTCCTAAAGGGATAAAAATCCAATTTTGAGTCCTGAAGAACAAAGAGGAGTGGAACAAACATTTAAAAGGGTCAGCTTTTTCTGCTAAGAGAAGGATATTCTCAAAGCCCAATAAAAGATGATAAACCACACCTCTAGGGGGAGTAAAAGGAGTAGGTAGTATAATAAAGTGTATTATTTTATTATATCTTCATGTCCATCATTAACTTCTGTCCTGAAAATGACTGTTTGAATCATTGACTGAAAGTCCTTATGTATTTAATAGTGAATAAAATTAGAATACGCAGCTATCACTTATGCATTTCCAACATTATATTTTACAGCCACTTGGGTGACACATTCTTTTTTCTAAAACTCAGATGATATAGTTCCATTAGTGTACCTGATGGACATCCCAGAATGTTTTGTTCCCTAGGAGAAATAATAATGCTGATTAAAAAATAATCAGAATTGATCTCTTCAGAGCTGTGGCTTATAAAAATATAGAACATTTATTTGAGAAAAATAATGGGACCTCAGCAATGACAAGGAGATTTGTAGCATTTTAGCTTGTCACTGTCCAATTTTCCCTTTCCTGACGCCATGGTCTTTGAAGCCTTACAGCCCATAATCACAGTGAAAACCAGCAATCTGCTGACCACTGGATGGGAAGGAATGGGACTGGAGAGTTTTCAAAACCTCATTCCCAGAGAATTTTGATTTCTCCTCCCTAGTGGTTTCCTGGAAGACCCCACTTGCAAGGCTGCCTCTATATTAACTAACTCTGAGCTCACTCATTGTGAATGTGCCGTTTCATTCCTAGGATGACTGGGGAAAAAAGAAAACAAAAACACAAATACAGTTGTCTAAGGGGACCTGCCTCTTAAAAAGTGGATGGAAGTCAGAAAAAATAAGAGGTCAAAGAAAGTGCTGAAGAATAAAAATTGGAGAGTGAGGCATCTGTGGAGAGTTTCACACAGCTCTGAAATCCTCCAGACCTAGGAGGCCACACATATGTAAAGGGCTTTGCCATGGCCAAGGCTGTATGCCTGCTAAGTCAAAAGACCCGGAAGCCTTGCCACTGGCTCATATAAAGTTCTGTGAGAGCAGAAAGTTCAGACCAAGGTAGAGTTGCAACGTGCCTGGCTGAGTGTTGAAACCTGCTTAAAATTCTCACAAAGGTTACCACCAGACACTGGGAGACGAAGTTGTTCTAGCTGCCCCGTTACTAACTGACCTTTCTGCAAACCAAGTAGAGCCTTTGACTGCCAAAAGTGACAAAGATACTCTTTCCAGAACTCGTTCAAAAAAGTTACCAAACCAACAAAGTGCTCCTCGATAGTAATGGTAATGATGTGGAGGCGGCAGGATATGACTTTGAGAATTCCTAGTATTCTAAATATCTAGATATTTAAATACTTAAAACTAACAGACAATGAGACACACATCAACATGCACAAATCAATAAATCAATCAAGAGAAAGTGATCAAAAGAAAACTCTATTTTTAGATGTACTATATAAAGGCTGTGCGTGGGATAATTTAAATAGTTCTTTGAAAAGGAAGCTGTTGTGGAGGAACTGAAGGAAAGGATGCACACGCCCTTCATTGCCTAGAAGATATCACCGAAGAAATAAAAACATAAAGAACAAATTCAAATTCTGAAGTTGAAAATGGTAAAGGAAGTTAAATAATCACTAAACACCCTCAGAATTAGATTACAAAGATAAGGAAGAGCCAGGGGACCAGTGATCAACTGACATTTCCCAGTCTGGGGGATGAAATAAAAAGAGAAAGAAAGAAAGAAAGAAAGAAAGAAAGAAAGAAAGAAAGAAAGAAAGAAAGAAAGAAAGAAAGAGGGGGAAGAAGGGAGGAAATAAGGAAGGAAGGAAGGAAGGAAGGAAGGAAGGAAGGAAGGAAGGAAGGAAGGTGAACAGAATCTCTGTGGAATAAAACACCGCCAAGATATTCACAGGAAAGCCATGTATCAAGAGACACATGATAGGTGTCCCACATCATAATGGATGAACAAAATAATATCTAATGCCGGGTTCTCAACCTTCCAGATGCTATGAGCTTTAATACAGCTCCTCATGGACCACCAACCATAAAATTATTTTCTTTGCTACTTCATAACTGTAATTCTGATACTGTTATGGATTGCAATGTAAATATTTTTGGCAACAGAGGTTTGCCAAAAGGGTCATGATCCACAGGTTGAGAACCACTCATAAAGGACTAGTTGGAAAATCCTTCTACTTATTAAGAATTGTTAATCTACACACCCAAGAGACCCAATGAACTCTAAGCCGAATAAACTGAATGAGCTTCATACCTAGATGGTTCAATGCCAGACTCCCTGTCTCAAGGCAGAGGGACCTTTTAACCAAACAAAAGTCACTCTCTACATGATAAAGGCCGCTGTAAGATTATTTCTCATTAAAACCCCCAAGGTCAATAGGCCATGTGCTGGCGTAGAAGGCTGTCAATCAAAAATTTTATTTCCTGCTAAAACAAAGGATCCAAAAAAAATTTTAAAACTAATGTATTGTGAAAATGCAGAAGATAGCAGGATACGCTTGAACTAAGACGATTTTTACTAACAAACAGGTTGTGCTAGCTAACTCTATGTCAACTTGATACAAGCTAGAGTCATCGGAGAAGAGCTGAGAAGAGCAAGCTTCAATTGAGAAAAGATCTGGCTGTAGGTAAGCGCTCCGCCCATTGTGGGTGGGGCCACTGGTGGGCTGGCAGTGGTCTTAGGTTCCAGAAAGATAGCAGACCGAGGAAGCAGCTGGGAGTAAGACAGCTTCCATCCATTGCTTTGGCATCAGCTCCTGCTACAGGTTTCTGCCCTGCATGAGTTCCGCACCCACCGCTTTTCATGATGAACTGTTTCGTGGAACTGTGAGTGAAATCAACCCTTTCCTCCCCAGGTTGCTTTGCTGGCAGCAGAGTTTCATCACAGCAATAGCAACCCCTGGCCGCTTGGAAAATCTAATACCCTGGGAATGGTCTTGGTCTGCTCTGATGAGGTAACCCGAGCAAGCTCTCAGGCCACACGCATCTTAGTTAGCAGTAATTACCTGGAAACTGAGCGGGTGATAGAGTTTAAAGAAGCCTCCACCAGTGACTAAGTTTTTCCTTGAGCATTTCCCAAGCTCTGTGAAAAAGGTAACTAACTCTAAGTCAACATCGCCAAGGGTGTTTTTGTGTGAAGTGAAGAGAGAAGTGTTTGGGTGGTGGGGATGTGAAGAGAACATTTAGCGAACAGCAAGACCGGCTCCAAACAGGGCTCTGATGATGAAAGAATGGTCCACACTGGAGGCCAAGCTAGCTGATTGACAGGAGTCTGGGGGCCCTTAACCATAGCCATGTAAATAAAACTCCCAGAAAAAGTATTTTGGTAATAAGGAGCAAAACAGAAGTCTTAGAGAAACATCCAGAAATACCAGGAGGGAATTAGCTCACACTTCAAAAGTAGACACCAGAAACGGAGGTGCCTGGAGATTCAAATCGTCTGATGGTTTGGGGGGTGGGGCAGTCACGGCTTAGTGATGACACGGTGGAAATGGGAAAGAGACCACTTGCTGTAAGCAGTCCTTGGCCACATACTCCAAAGCCAAAAACGGCAAATGATACCCTGGAGCCCTTCTGCAGCCCCGACTCCCTGAAAGCCCAGGCAAGACTGGAATTCTGTGTTGAAGGCTCCCCAGTCCTCAAGTTTCAGTGCCTCTGACCCCGCCAGGCTCTCATTTAGGAATTTGTTATTCAGCCTCATGAGGAGTTTCCTGAAACATCAAGTTCTATCCACACAAGCGTGACTCACCCTGGGAATGGTGAGGGAGCCAGGACTCCCCAGACTCCGTGTTATCTGGGGCTCCCAGTGGTGGCCTTGGGCTGTCTCCCAGGGATGGGGACTGTGGGAAGCCTCCACACAGACTCTAGGGGAATAGGTTCCAGTGGAGACGGCTCTGGTCGGGAGTGGAGTCCCAGGTATGTCTCATTCCCAAGATCTAAGGATGGTGGCCCTTGCTGGCATGGCCACCCACTAGCTGTGACTGAATATTCTCTGTCAACGCCGTTCGTGCATCCACACTGGTTTCCGTTTTCTGTCAGTCACTCGACGCCTAGTAGGTAGGACGTTTAAGCACCAACTGAACTCGCTGCCCATGGTGGGGACCCAGCTGAACGTTTTGTTAGGACTTCTTTCACACCAGTCTGTGACTGAACATGTTGGTCAGCTGAACCCAAACAATGTTCCAGAGAACATTATAAGTTATTGAGACCTAGAGCCCCAGAGTCGTGGATGCTCTCTGGGTTTGAGAAGAGCATACCTCTCAAGAGGATAGAACCCCCTTGACACCTAGACTGGTGTCCACATTTGCCAAATGACAGGCAGGAGAGCAAGCCAACAGGTGTGATTTTAGCCTCACTCACCAACATGATTTCTTAGCTCTGAGCATCTAAGAACCTGGCTCAGAACAGTTCCTGACCTAACAGCTGCTCATCTCATAGTAAGGGCCATATTAACTTCACTTTGTCTGTCATTGGTTATCTATTCCTTATAACAGAAAGAAATGAGGCCAAAGTGACAATAATCACATTCTTCTGGGCTTTTGAACTCTGATTGGGCGGCAGGAGGTGAAAGTCACTGTGAAGAGTCCGCTCTCTCTCTGGTAAAGGTTTCTTTACCCTTGGGCATCTGGGCTTCTGTAGAGTCAGCCTTTGCTGAACGATGGGCGGTGTTCATAAGATCTGTCTGGCCATGTCATCCGGGAGCCAGGAAAGACGGCTCAGACCTGGAGGACATTTGAACCCCTGAGTAAAAAGTCTCAGAAGACACAGATTCTGGCTGTGCACCCCAGACACCATGGGGAGAACCGGAGACACATTCCCTCTCACCGTGGTCTAAAAGGACAAGCGTGGGAGAGGCTCCTGGCTGAGTGTTAATCATGGTGGTCCTTTTTAGAATTCTCTTCCCTAATCAGATGTGGCGGCACACACCTGTACTCACAACATTTGGGAGGTAGAGGCAGGAAGAACAGAAGTTCAAAACCATCTTTGGCTACACAGTGGGTTCGAGGCCACCCTAGGTTAAGTGAGACCCTGTCTCACAAAGTAAATCAAAGAGAAGAGTCCGCTTGCCTCATGAAAGGGAATCGATGTCAGCTAAGTTGCTTCTGTCAGGGTGGCTGGGACATGTCTAGGTGTTTCTGGTACTTTGGCAGCCAGGCCTATGAGAATTTACATAAAGAACTAAAGGGGTAAATGAGTCACACATACGAAGTGGCCAGTACTTAAAGAAGATCCGTAACATTCTAGGTGGTACACAGCAATATTAACAAGCTATACCACACTAAAAGATTCAGCAAAGGAAGGCAGAACAGGAGGGAAGAACCAGGTGAGGGGTTGAGGGGCCATGAGCTGTGTGGTTGGATTTTGATATGAGTTCCCAGAGATGTGCCCTGGGGGACCAGGACTGGTGTGCCTTGCTTCCTGCAGGTTGCATAAGCTCTAATAGCCTTTAGTTTGAATGTCCTTCAGGACGTGGACATAGGAGGTTTTTTGGGGGAGGAACGGGAGCTGGCAGTGTTCATGGACATAGTGAAATGTTGGGAGCAGTGAGACCCCAGATCCTGAATTTCTTGTAATCCCCTGATCTGAGTGCCTACAGCTGCTCTGAGCATGAGACCTTCAGGAGTTCCTGATGGCAGGAGAGTGGTTTCTGGTAGGTTTGGCTGGGGCATGGCTATCTCTATATAATCTGCCCCTGAACACAATAAAGGGGGCATTCTTGGAGAATTCAAGGATGACCTGTGTCGCTGTCTCTCTGTCTGTGTGTGTCTGTGTATTTTAACCTCGAGCCCCCTTGCCCAAAGCTCGCGAACTGGGTGTCAGTGCACAGAGCGCAGACACGGGGGCATGGTGCACGGCAGTGAAAGTCATGAATAGGAAAAGGTGGAGACCAACAGGGACCACTCATCCTTAGAGTCAGAGCAAAGGGACGCAAGGGCATGAAAGCAGAGGTGGTCCTCACCGCTGCAGAAAGCACAACCTCAATATGATCCCACACTGAGTTGGTCCATGCGTGTGTGCACAGAGACCATTTTCAGTCTTACCTCTGTGTGTGTGTGTGTGTGTGCCTATGTGTATATAACATGTGTGTGTGCCTATGTGAAGAGTGTATGTGTGTGTGCCTATGTGAAGAGTGTATGTGTGTGTGCGCACACCTATATACAGAGAGAGAAAGGGAGAGAGAGAGAGAGGGAGAGTGAGAAAGAGAGAGCATGCATGAGTGTGGAAGTCGTAAGTCAGCCTTGGCTATTGGTCCACAGGACCCACCCACCTTGCTTTTCTAAAATAGACAAACCTGTCACCAGATCTTGGAGCATACCAATCAGGCGAGCCTGTCTGACCAGCAAGCTCCAGGGATCTCATGTCTTTCGCAATGGGATTACAAGCCCGTGCTACCATGCTGGCTTTATGAGGGTGTTGGGAATTGAACTCAAGTCCTCGTGCTTGCAAGGCAAGTACTTTACTGACTAAGCCACCTCATGGACCCCAGTCCTGTCTATTCAGCTCACTCATAAATAGTAATGTTGCCATGGGCTTCCTAGGGTACATATGTCAGATCCTGGCTGACATGTCCAGTGACTGAGTTCAGTTCTGACGTGGGCAGCATAATGACGTCACCATTGCCTACGGAGGAGGACTAAGCCCATCATCCCACTTTCTTTATAGGGTTCCAGGTGATGCCGCTGTGACTCCTGGACCACATCTTGTGTGTCAGTAACTTAAGGCCCCTCACCTCAGTTTCCCTGCCTGTGAAACAGGGCCAGCGATGTTTAGGTTGTGGTGAGGGTCAAAAGGAATAACCCATTTTGTACTGTGTCTAGCACTGTTAGTAGCAAAGTGAGTGTTTTAACGCTACCTGTCAGGTTCACTTGGTGTGAGACCTATGCTGTTTCACCATGTGCCCTTGGTGTGAGTGAATGTGTGTGTATGTTCTGGAACAAATGCCCTATTGAACATGTTTTAAAACATTTCCAAACACGGCAGTAATTCCTCTAAGTGCTTATTTTTGGTTGTTTCCACAGTCTCCTCTGGCCCAGTGGATAAATTTATTAGTAGTAATAATAAAAATAATCATGCACTTGCGTTTGACACAATGTATCAACTCTCCTAGCATCCAGCCTCTGGACAAGCTACATAAGGGAGGGGACCCTTTTTCTCCCCTGGTGGCCTTGTCCCTTATCGGATGCTGTAAGCATGGCAAATGTTTGTTCTGCTGTTCATGATAGGGTTACCTTTGATACACAGAACAGCTCAATCACAGACCCCTCAATACCAGCAACAAATCGCTGTGGGATTGATTGGAGTTTGGGGTGGACAGTAAGCAAAAGACAACACCTAATGTCTATCCCACGCTAGCTTTAGATTTCCTTAGTGCACACATTAATACCTGTGTAACTTCCTTTCCCTTTGATGCGTTGAACAGAAGTACCAACATTTTAACAAGCTCTGCTTGGTGGAACTCTTCATTGACATGTCATAATTGTTTTGACTTATTTTAAAGAATTTTTATTGCTCTTATTTTTTACATCAAATTTTGTAGACAGTTATATTGAAGTTTGGGTAATAAATCCTAAACAACATTGTTTTTTTTTTTTATTTTTGAACCATGCCAATAATCTCAGCACTTGGGAGGCAGGAGTATTCTATGAGTTTGAGGTCAGCCTGGACTATACACCATTAGCTTCAGGCCTGGCAGGGTTCCATAGAGAGACACTATCTCAAAAGACAGCCTCAAAACCAAAACAATAAAACGAAATAAGTCTTGCTAGCATTAAGAACTATGATGTATATAATCATCACAGAACCCAGAGACCCACTCTCTGTACCATCACTGGAGCAGAGGCCAGGAGAGAGGGAGAGCCCTATGGTGGCTTTTTTTCTCCAGCAGGGTGAGCCTGAGCCTGAGCGGTGGGGGTGGATGAATGAACTGATTCTGAAGCAGGCACATTGGCACCTTCCCCCTGGAGGCTGCAGCACTGAGACTCCTTTCCTTCCTTGAGATGGTGATCTCTGATACTCACTTATCTGAGATCCAGGAGATTTAACACGGGCTGCCTGTTGAGTCACCAGCGAGATTCACAGATATGGAACCCAGACCTCCCCAGACTAATAAATGGAACGCAAATCACTGAGGCACAGACATTTGGATTTGGATTTTTTTAATGCCCCTGTGACTCTGATGCACTACATTGCCTGAAAAACACTTGCGAACAAGTAATAAAACCACTGTATCCCAAACGACACGGATAATTATATATTAGTAAGAGGAGAATCTTCTGGAATCTGTGTGTTTGGTCAGAGCTCAGGTGTGTGCCTGGAGAGGAATGGGCTCAATCAAACTCACCATGCCAGGGTGAGCGGGAGATTCACCACCTGAATCCAAGTCTTTGCATGTTCCACTAAGCCGTGTTGTAAGGAAATGCAAAAGACAAATATGAAAATAGATTATGAAAAAATTACTCATTTAGAATTGTAGGGATAACAACTGTTTTCTGTCTTCTAGATAGGTTTATTGTAACCTGGACCCAAGAAGACCTAAAAGGAAAGATGTTTATGTAGAAAAGAAAAAACAAAGCCTGGCAGTGGTGGCACACACCTTTAATCCCAGCACTCGGGAAGCAGAGGCAGAGGCAGGCGGATCTCTATGAGTTTGAGGCCAGTATGGTCTACAGAGCAAGTTCCAGGACAGGCTCTAGAGCTACAGAGAAACCCTGTCTCAAAACACCAAGAAACAGAGAGAGAGAGAGAGAGAGAGAGAGAGAGACAGAGAGAGACAGAGAGAGAGAGAGACAGAGAGAGAGAGAGACAGAGAGAGAGACAGAGAGAGAGAGAGACAGAGAGAGAGAGAGAGAGAGAGAGAGAGAGAGAGAGAGAGAGAGAGAGAGAGAACAAGAAATCCTGAAATGTTTGTCTGCGAGCAATAGATGAAAGGAAAAATGACAGGTGACATCTTCTGAAATACAAGGACACAGTGAAGCCTTTCTACAGCAGGTAGGGTTCTCTGCGGGAACACAACCAATAGGGTGACTATATATTTTGAAAAGGAATGTCTTTGATTGGATTATAAGATAGACTGGGAAGTTTGAACCATGTCTGTTTTCATAGTGGAGAGGCCGAGAACCCAATAATTGTTCAGCTGATGAAGGTAGATGCCTCAGGGGCCCTGATGTGGAACTAATGGCCTGGAATATTCCTGGAGAGACCACCAATATCTAGTACATGTTGGAAGACCAAGGGAGTGTGCGGTTATCAGAGTGTGATGTCCACACCAGCAATAGCAGTAACCGACACACCTGCCCAGAAAGAGGGGAAGGCAGGCAACACTGCTGTCCCCAACCTCTGGAGAGTTAAGTCACCCACTGAGAAGTACCGCCCACACACAGACACGCCCAAAGCTGTGTTTCCTTGGTGATTCCAGATCCCACCACATTGACAGTCATCATGGGTCATCATGAATAATATTCTGAGTCTCCTGGGATGACATTGAGACAGAAATCTTGAAAGCAAAACCCTCTTCAGAACTAAGCATGTGAGGTAAGGAAGGTAAAGCGTACCATTGTAAAGTCTGAAGAAGCAGGTCTACGTGTGTTTTCATCCACTGGTATGCCAACACACGTGTGACACACATTCACTTCCCGTTTCTGGTCTTCAACGCCAAAGCTGTCCAACGTCTAAAGAGCAAATCCAACCCCGTGCTCCAGAAGCTGCACTTTTTAAAAGCTGCTACCGTGTCCACTTGACATGGTCTCATTTCCAACTCACGTTTTTCCTTGGAAGCCTCACGCCTAAGCCAAGGGCGACTCTCAGAAAACCCGTGTCTGGAACGGTGTGGTGGCCATGCTTTGACAATATGCAAACAGATGTTAATAGTTTTAACAACATTCCTTCACTGTCCGCTCAACAGGGAATCCAAACAATTCAAGAAGCTTTGATCATGGGGCTTCCGTGTTGGAACAGGAAAGACATCACCATGTACACCCGTGTCTGTGAAGAGCCTGTGTTCATGGCCACACAGGTCTCAGCTCAGGAGGAGTGAATGCCAGCCAATCAGTGTAACTGAAGCAACCCTCACCCTTGGGATGGAGACACCTAGTCCTCTGTCATTTTTCTTCCAGGCCCCGAACTCCCTAAGCTGGGCTGTTGGTCATTGAAGAGCACTTTCAGAATTACCGCAGGAAGGTTAGGGGCTGAACGGGTGTGGAAAGAGGAGTCATAAAGGGATCTTGGCTCACACAAGCTTTAAGTTCATCTTGAGGACAGTAAGACTCCATTCAAGGATTTCGAGGGCAAAAAATCATGGGGTCTTGGCATAGGCAGTTATAACATTGATTTCCATCACTTTCTTGTGTCTTCTACAATAAAAGGAAAAATCCTTGTGATCGTCAACATCATAAAAGAACAATGCACAGTGGCCCAGTGCTCAAACACTGTACAGATAACAACTTAAATACAAACATCTGACAGCAGCTTTGTTCATACAGTCCCCGCCCTTGCCCCATGCAACTGGAGTTTGCCCAACTCTAGAAGCAGAGGGGAGCTTATATTCTCCTGTTTCCTCCTAAAAGCGTGCACACGTGTGTGTGTGTGTGTGTGTGTGTGTGTGTGTGTGTGTGTGTGTGCGTGTGTGTAGGGCAGAAATTATTATGGAGTGTTGATCCGTAGGAGACCTCTGAAACGTCGACCACCTTAATATTGGAGACAGACTCATTGATTTAGTTAATGCTGATCAAACCAATACTCTCTCAATCCATGCCTCCTCAATGTTGGGATTACAAGTGTGTACCGCCATATTTGTTCTTGGTTTCTTTGTTTAATGTGGGTGCTGGAGATTGAATTCAGGCTCTCAAGAGTGCTTGACAGGCGTTTTCCAACTGAGCGGCTCCCCTCTCTGCCCCTCAGTTCTCCCTTTAGTATCATGAGTTGTTCATCATCTCTGAGACAGTGTTCTTCAGTGAGGCCCCCTGTGTCCTTAGGATCCGGTTTCCCCCTGTGGCTTCCTTTCCCAAAAGCTTTTTGCCAGGCCCTGCCCTCTTCCCTGATGCTCAGCCTGGCACCTCCTCACATTGCCTGTCAGCAGAGCCCTGTGTGCAGCCTCAGCCTCTAGACTGGGAGTGAGTCACAGCGTTAGACTCACAGTTCCAAGGGATTCTTCTGCGTTTGCTCATTGCGATGTTCTAAGACAGTATTCTGAGACATCGCGGACGGTTACCCACATAGACCCATTTTTTTCTTCCTTTGAACATTTCTGTTTCCTTTTTTTTTAAAATGAATTTTCAAGGAACTAAGTGCCTCTTTTAGGCTTGTGTTCCACTCTGGTGTTGTTCATCCGTTAAGTAAACATCCGTTGACAGGTCTGATTCCATCTTGGACATCTCTAAGGAACAAGACAAAGTATAAGCTGGGAAGTCTGAGTAAACAGGTGTCAGATAAGGGACATGTAATACACAGAGCTAAACAAACACGACAGAGCTGTGCGGCCACAGGCAGCTTCTGTTCCTCTTGTTGCTTTGCTCTTGGCAAAGATGAACCTGATGCTAGTGGCTAGGAGAACCAAAATTTGAACCACTCCGTGAGAAGTGTGGGGAGTGGATTGAGGTTCATTTCCCATCATCAGCACTGTTAGATGGGACGACCTGATGTGTCCTCCTGGACCATCATCACAGAGACCTGCCTCCATCCCTGTGGCTGTGACTAGACATCCCAAACAAGTCTACTCTGGTTCACGGTCTGAGAGGCTGGAGCCCATCACGGCAGAGAAAGCCCAGCCGAGTTTCTATGGCAGTGGGAGTGTGTGGCTGGAACTTGCTCACATCTCGGCAGACCAGGAAGCAGAGACAAAGGAACACTGGCAACCAGCAGGCTTTCTTCTTTGGATTCAGTCTGCGACCTCAGCTCGTTGGTGTGCCCACGTTCGGGCTGTGTCTCCTCTGCTAAACCTCTCTGGAAGAGCCTGTAGACATGCCTAGAGGGATGTCTCCTAGGTGTTTCCAGATCAATCACTCTGACAGTGAAGGGTTTTGTTTCTGCTCAGGACAGGCTTCTACTAAAGGCCCTCAAAGCCTGAAAAGAAGGTTTTATTCCTCCAAGGAACAGTTCCCAGCTAAACAGAAGCTTGTCATAGTGCATTCTGCCGGAGGTTTAGTCTGGATAGCCTCCTCCTGTCCCCACCAGATAGCATTTATCACATAAATCTTTATGCCTGCCCTCCCTTGTCAGACACCTTTTAAGAACATATTCCCTGCTTTGCTTTTTACCCCGTTTCAAGCTTTTACTCTTCTGTTTCTCTTTTGTCTGTGATCTACAAAATCACATGCCAGGAAATTCCTGCTTCCCCCTCCATGGGACATCTACGCTGCTGCATGTTCTACGTACAGCTTCTGCACAGACAGCTCCGTGCCCTCACCTCTGTTCACACTGTCCATGAATTATTTCAAAATTTAAAGCACTTGGGACATTTTTAAAAAGACTTATTTTTATTTTCACTAACGTGTATCTATATTTGTTTGTGTGAATGTGTACCACGTGTTTGTGAGTGTTCTTGAATGCCAGAAGAGGGTGTTGGACTCCCTTAACCTGAAGATACAGGAAGCTGTGAGCTTCCCTGTGTGGATGCTAGGAACTGCACTCTGGTCCCCTAGAAGAACAGAATGTGCCCTTAATTGCTGCTTCATCTGTCCAGCCCCAAACACTTGGGAGATTTACAGCCCCAGTCCTGCTGAGATGAGGGTGGAGTCAGAGCAAGATAGGAACAAAGGTGGGGTCAGGCGGTGGTACTGACATTGGGTAATCAGGCCATGGTACGATCTCCTTTTTTTTCTTTTGTTTGGTTTTTTGTTTTGTTTTGTTTTTTTCAATTGTTGAGCTCCTTCTCCACATCTCGAGTAAGCATTAGATTGCAAATCTGGTGCTGAGGAGGGAGCTCATGCATACTAAGCCAGCCCTCCACAGACTGAGCTACATCCCCAGTCGTGCTTGGATTTTGTTTCGTTCTAACTACAGTCAGTTGGGTCATTTCTGCTGGTCACTATGCTGACTTCACTGATGGTGTAACCCAGCATTTCCTTCTCTTTCTTTGGGACCCGACAGACAAGTTTCCAGGAAAGGAATGTCTACCTAACTGCAATACCTTCTGTGCTGGGTGGAAGATGTATGTGTTTAGAGACCCAAGACCTCTTTCAAAAAGTTATCATTTAGGATAAATGGTGCTGTCCCGGGCATACTGTCGACAGCTAAGATCCAGCATTCCAGGGAAGACCCTGACTTTCTGTTTTCTGAGACTCTGTGGGTTATTGTACAGACTTCTGAGAGGGTGATCTCAGCGGGAGTCTCTGCAGGGTGGTAGCCCACTGGATTATAAAGTCATCTTTGTAATAAGACACTTCTAACCTCTAGTGTGTGGGCGAAGTCATGGGTGAGAAAATGGGAAGATCTGAGTTTCTTCTGGAAGAGGGGCCTTGGGGTCATTCTGGGGCAGGGAGGCAGAAACTTGGAGTCTGGCTGGATGACATAACTCTGATGGCCAGAACACTGAAGGCATGCCTTGACATTCTCATGTCCCCGTAGACAGCCCCCAGGCTGGGTCTGTGTACCACAGAGTAAGTCCCCACACCCGGAACCACCCAGCTTCTCACCAAAGGCTCCTCCACTGTGATACAACAGACTGAACATAGAATTCTTTGCTTTTTTTCTTATCTCTGACACTGATGAGTAAAGGGTTTTAGGAGAGTAGAGGGGAATGCAGAAAACCAGAATGTTACCCCTTTCCAGGCCAGAGAAGAGACTGTGCCTCCTGCTAGTCTACCCTTTCTGAATGGCCACAGTCAGATGAGAAATGAGAACAGATTACATGAGTAACCTTTTATTTATTTACTTTTAAATTCTCATTATTGCTTTTTTCAAAAACTCAAGTCTTGCTTTGTGTCCCAGGCTGACCTCCTGTCTCAGCTTTCTGTGTGTTGGGATTATAGGCATGAGCTACCATGCCGGACTTGAATGCAGGCTATAGAATGCAGCCTGTAGAATGCAGCCTGTAGAATGCAGGCTATAGAATGCAGCCTATAGAATGCAGCCTGTAGAATGCAGCCTATAGAATGCAGCCTGTAGAATGCAGCCTATAGAATGCAGCCTGTAGAATGCAGCCTATAGAATACAGCCTATAGAATGCAGCCTGTAGACTGCAGCCTATAGAATGCAGCCTGTAGAATGCAGCCTGTAGAATGCAGCCTGTAGAATGCAGCTTATAGAATGCAGCCTGTAGAATGCAGCCTATAGAATGCAGCCTATAGAAATGTTGTTGTTCAAAACAGCTGTTGTGTTTTGTGATAGAGAGCCACTTAGAGAGCTCCTCTTGAGAAACACTGCTCTTGGCCAGGAACAACTTGAGTTTTTCTCTCTTTCCCAGAGTGTGGAGTCTAGCCTTTCTAATCCTCCCACCTGCGGGAGACAAGGATTCAACGAGGAGGAACTCTGGGGTTGGGTGCTGAGACCCTGAGCTCCGTAAAGCAGGGTGACAGGAAAGTCTCTGGTCCACCTCAGTTGGTCTTCCAGAAGCCATGTCCCCACCACCAGGATACACTGCCCTCTCCCTGCTTCCAGCCGAGTCTCCCCAGCCTGTGCACTTCTGAGCGAGCGCATCTTTCTCTGTGGAACCTTACTCCGTGTTTATAACTCTAACATGAAGGAGGCAATTCTGAGTTTCACAGCAAGGACCATTTCTAGAAGACATCTGACTGTGGGTCCCTCCTGTGCTTTAACTCAAAACTTCCAGGACTAGGGCTCTGACAGATGTCAATCAGGACTCAAAGGAATTCCTGTCTGCTCCTTAAAAACATAGCTCACTTACTCAGAGAAGAACTAGGCCTATGACTAGAACCTCCTCGGATTTGAATAATCGATGCAAAATTTTAATATTACAGACACATCTTCAGTCTTCAGTTTCAGGAAGTTCCTCTAGCTCCATATTATACGAATATATAACTATTAATGTAGTTAGTTACAAAATAAATAATAATGTAATTATAAAATATTATATATAATTCATAATTTTATATAAATTAACACACAACCTGGCTAGGAAACATAATCTACACACAGATAATTAGAGATGCCATTAGCTATACCTTTACCTAACACGTGAAGTTACTCCCCTTAGATCTGTCATCATGATAGTTTTGTCATTGACCCCATTATTGATAGGATTCGATAATCCTATCAGCGGTTTGAGTATATGTTAGGCAGAGTTATAGAGAGAGGATCAGAAGAGATAGACTATAATGAATATTATAAAAGGGTGTGTACTAGATTGGATTAAATGATAGGTTCTGGGTAGGTTAACAGTGCCTGAATGCATGCTGCAGATACTAAGAAACCAGTTCAGCCTAGAAGCCGCGTGTCTCACCAGTCACAATATGGGGCTTAGAACCTGGAGTCCATGTGGGCAAACTGAACCCTGGGGTCTAATATCAGAGGAGATGTCAGCAGTAGTATTGGAAACACTTGTGCAAGAAGTGGAGGCAGGCCTCACACCTCTTCATATCTGGTCCCTGTTAGAAGGTCTTCCCTCCTCACTCAGTCCTCTGGAGACACCCTCGCAGGCATGCCCAGAGCTGTGTCTCCTAGGATATTCTAAATAACATTAAGTTAGCAAGACCAACCAACTATCACAAGGTAAGACCACACAAAGCATACCAGCACCCAAAAACCAATGCAGATGACAGATTTTTCTAGAGACAATAAGGTCTCCATAGCAAAGAGGGATAATGCTCCAAGCCCAAGAAGCCAAACTACAGCGAGAAGAAAAAAGAAGTTCTTTCTCTGATGTCTGATCTCACTAACTTGACAGGATCTAGAATCACCTGAAACACAAGCTTCTGGGTGTTTCTGTGAGGGACCTACCCTAAATTTGGGCAGCACCATCCTGATGGCTGGAGTCCTAGAGAGCATAGCAATAATAAAGAGGAGAAAGTGAGCTGACCGCCACGGTTCATCTCTCTCTGCTTCCTGGCTGTGATGGTTTGAAGGAAAAATGGTTCCATAGGCTCACAGCTTTAAATATTTGGTCTCAGTCGATGGAACTATTTGAAAAGGATTGGGATGAGTGGTTTTGTTGGAGGAAGTATCACTGGGGATGGGATTTGAAGTTTCAAAAGACTCCATCACTCCGAGTGTGCTTCTGTCTTCATCCTGCTCATGGAGATGTGAGCTCTGGGCTTTTCTGCTGCCAGGCTTCTGCCCCTCTATCATGAACCCTAACCCTCTGAAACTGTTCAGCCCAGTTAAATGCTCTCTTTTATAAGTGTTTGTCCACGGTGTTTGTCCAGGCAATAAAAGTAACTAAGACACTGGCTATAGATACAATGTAACCAGCTGCCCCTCAGATAGACACAGTGTAACCAGGTGCCCCCCTCAGATAGACACAGTGTAACCAGCTGTCCCCAAGATAGACACAATGTAACCAGCTGCCCCCAAGATAGACACAATGTAACCAGCTGCCCCCAAGCTTATGCCAGGACTCTGCCATGATGGACTCAGCTGCAGACTGTGAGCCACAGCACATCTTCCTCCCTCAAGCTGCTTCTGTAAGGTGTTTTGTCACAACAGGCAGAAGAGTAACTAATGCCCTTTCTAAATCTTTCCAAAGGTAAGTTGAGGCTGGTAAGGATGTGAGTTTGTGTCTTGCATGACAGATTGCAGGTGCACTGTGAGACAATGATGGAGCAATACCCTGAAGTCACGAGAAAGCTGGAGAATGTGCGTGAAAAGATAGTTTGAGGCAAATCAATGGCCTTTGCATAATGCCTGAAAAAAAGAGTCATAGACTTGAGTGAGGCTGAATCCGTAAACACCTCATCCCCGTGAGACAATAGATCGTATGCACTGAAATGTGAATGGGTGTCACACCCTGGTGCAATAAGAGCAGCGTGAGTCACCAGCCCATAATTCAGGATTGTTGCATGTTTCAACAATGCTCATAACATTCTCTTCCAAATTCTTATCATTAAAAGTAATTCAGATTCATCCGACAAGCCCCAACACTTTTCTTGGTTGATAATGATTCTTGAGCTGGTCTTATGACTCTTCTGTTGTTTTGTTTTGTTTTGTTTTCAAGACAGGGTTTCTCTGTATAGCCCTGGCTGCCCTGAAACTCACTCTATAAGACCAGGCTGTTCTCTAACTCAGAGATCCACCTGTTTCTGCCTCCCAAGTACTGGGATTAAAGGCGTGCACCACCACTGCCTGACTCCATGACTCTTAAGATGAACAAGACACTTAAAATGTTGCATATACTTCACACTGATGTTAACTCCAGTGTAAACCCCACCCCATATAAATAGATCTTCCCCACTTCTACCCATACACAATTTCACCCACTGACCATTCTGCTGCTTGCCTCCCCAGCTCTATTTATGGTTCTCAGTACTTTTCTCTCAGTACCTCTAGAGTCCATAAAGAAAAAGAGGGGAAGGTTTTGAAGTTCAAGCCAAATCCTTGATCTACTCTTCTTTTGAGTCATTTCTCTTTACTTACTGTTGCCTTGGTGACACGAACCTGGGAGAGTGGGGCCTAAAAGTGAGGCAGTCTAAAGTCTCATAAAGTAGTCAGTTTTATTCAGGTGGCAGACAATTTATATTCTGTGGGAATTCTGAAGGTTAAGCAAGGTCATGAGAGCAAAAGTCACTTGAGTTCAAGTTGTATACAGTCCTAAGGACAAGGTCACATGGGTTTCCCGTATATAGTCAGGAGGACAATTTATGCTTGGAAGCATTCTGAATAATAATGGCTGTGATGGTTTGAATAGTTATGGCCCCCATAGACTCATGTGTTTGAATGCTTGGCTCAGGGAATGGCACTATTGGTGGTGTGGCCTTGTTGGAGGAGGTGTGGCCTTGCTGGAGGAAATGTTTCATTGTGGAGGTGGGCTTTGAGGTCTCATACGCTCAAGTTAACAGACAGAGACAGACACAGAGATAGATTTCTTTTTGTTCTTACAAATTTAGTTGTGTGTTTACAATAGATTATGGCACTAGATTCAGCATTTTGGGTACCTGATGTAAGTTGATGCTCAGATTGTCATCTGATTCCCCAACATTGCGAAGACTGGAAATTCTTCAGCTGCTTCATGGTAGCTCAAATGCTGGAAGAAATGAGGACATATTGAGCAGTGACAGAACATTCTACAGCTCTGAGCATGCTGAGTCCTCATCCCTTGTTGAGAAGAGCAGAACAGCAGGCTGTGTTCCTGCCGCCCTGGCTCACGGCCGCCTGGGGTGCCACTCTATTGATGAACGGCGGGCTGGGTTCCGCCACCCGGTTAGCTTTATACCCAAAATAATTACACTGAAACTGTATTCTTTTAAACACTGCCTGGCCCATTAGTTCCAGCCTCTTATTGGCTAGCTCTTACATATTGATCTAACCTATTTCTAATATTCTGTATAGCACCACGAGCTGGCTTACCAGGAAAGATCTTAACCTGCGTCTGTCTGGAGCGGGAGAATCATGGCGACTGCTTGACTCGGCTTCTTTCTCCCAGCATTCTGTTCAGTCTACTCCGCCTACCTAATTTTCTGTCCTATCAGGGCCAAGCAGTTTTCTTTATTAGTTAACCAATGAAAGCAACAGATAAGATACAAGACCCACCTCCATCAATCCCTGCCTTCATGAAGGGCCCAGTCGATGCCCGATACTGGACCTGACAGAACTTTCCCATTAGTTGCTATCTTCACTTCTTTGCTTCATCTGTGAAATGATACCTTTCCCAAAGCTTCAAAGAAATAGATTTTCTTGCTAAGAGAAAAAAACAAAATAGCAAAGTGTGGTTGAACACTTCTTTAACTTTGTTTCATTTTTTCAAGTAAGAAGGAAGAACCTTGTAACTGCCCACATATAGACCCGTTCTCTCTTCCTGAATACCAAGGACAGGTGGGGTGAAAGCAGACGTTAGCTGCTTCCTTCTGCTAGCTAGGAACTCAGTGTAAAGCTTGTTGCCATACGATGGGATGGCTGAAGTCTGTTTGTGCCACACAGAAACCCTGAATCATAAAATAGGAGGACAACTCCATCAGGCAAGAAATTCTCATAGTAGAATTTTCTGCGTAAGTAATCGAGATAGTGAATGAATTTTGGAGAGGAGAAATACATAAGGAAGAAGCCCGATAGCTGGAGCCAAACATGGCCAGGTAATATCGATACAAGTTTAAAATAGTCTTGCCTGCTCACAGGGCAAGAGCTGAAATCAGCTCACAGCTAATGGGCACAGATCTTTAAGGGATTTAGAGGTAGGCTCCATAGTTGTTTTTTGTTGTTGTTGCTGCTGTTTGTTTGCTTGCTTTTGTTTTGGCACACCACTTCTTGGGTTTATGGGTGCAAGTCTGAGCACCAAGAATGGCCGAGGTTGTAGTCCATTGTTGAAGTGCTGATCACCTTCCCACCTCATACTCCAGGGCAGCTCAAAGCAGTGAAGTAGCCCCACTACATAGGGTCAGACATTACAATGGGAACTAGCAGTGTGGTGTGATGTGGGAAGTCCTTCCGTTTATGTGTTGCTTTTATTAGTTAATGAATAAAGATGTTTCAGCCAGTAGTTTAGCAGAATAGAGCTAGGCAGGAAAACTAAACCGAATGCTGGGCGAAAGAAGGCAGAGTCAATGGGATACCATGTAGCTGCTGCAGGAGACAGGCGCAACAGAATCTTGCTGATAAACCACGAACCTCATGGTAAAATATAAAATAATGGAAATGGGTTAATTTAAGATATAAGAGTTAGCCAGAAATATACTTAAGCTATTGGCCAAACAGTATTGCACTTACTATAGTTTCTGTGTGGTTATTTTGAGTCTGGGCAGCTGGGAACAAACGAGCAGCCTTTGCCAACAGTGGTCAAAGTTCTTTACACATATGAATTCACGTAGCAATCACAGAGCTGAATGAAGTAGATGTGGTTCTGCATTCCCAGAGCCCAAGATTTATCTGCTTTCCTGTCCCTTGGCCTGCTGGGTGCTCACTAAATGCTGCTCATTACTAGAGAGTTAGTAGTGTCATCTACGCTACCAATGACTTTCCACAATGTTCCCATGGGACCATAGGTAAAAATACACTTTCTTCTCTGCCCTGGCTATCACTCTTTAGTAGACACCACCTATTTCCTCTTTCTTTTGAGGAGGATCTGTTTTACAACATCAAGGTGACCTGATTAGGTTATTGCAACTAAAAAGAGGTGAGTGGTGTTACAAGGAACCCACGCCAAGGCAAACCTTCAAGCCCAACAGTTCTGAAGCTTTTCCAACACAAGGCCCAATTCTGTTGAGCAAACCCAGCCATCCAAGTAACTTGTCACTGCCTGGTTTACTTAAGAGAGTACTGTGTATGAACGTGTATGAGCATAAAACCCTTTCCTTCCTCCCTGTATCCCAATCCAGGGATATAACTTAAGGAGACTGCATGTGGAAACAATTCCAGATTGCTTTTCTATCACTTGTTTTCTATGTAGAAATGTTTGTATTTAAAAAGAAAAACACTAGAGAGAAATACTGTTCTTATTTTATATACAAAAATGAGTTACGACTTTCTCGACTTTGAAGCAGTGAGCTGCTGTGAATTGATTATAGCAAGACTCCCGTAAACCATGTGAGTAAGCCCTGCTCTGTGGATACGCAGCAGCATGGGAGAGTTGGACTTAGCAGGGGTGAACCAGTTCACAATAAAATCTCTGCCTTCTTAGTTAGGAATGGCCTTAACCTCACTGGTGGTTTGAACGAAAGACTGTCCCCCACACACTCAAATATTTGAACATCTGGTTCCCCAATGGTGGTACTCTTAGGGGAGCTTAGGGGGTATAGCTTTGCTAGAGGAAGTACTCTACTCAGGGGGGGCTTTGAGGCTTCAAGGCCTTTAGCCATTCCCAGTTTGTTCTCTCTCCTTCCTACTTCCTGTTTGGGCTGTGAGCTCTCAGCTCGCCACTTCAGGGCCTTGTCTGTCTGTCGCCACATTTCCCTTCCGTGATGGCGATAGACTTCTGTCGCTTTGGAATCACAGCCCAAAGAAACCTTTCTATAAAATGGTCACGGAGTTTTACCACAGACGCAGAAAAGGTGTAACTAATACACCTTTAGGTGTAACCCATACATTTTTTCCTGTCTTTGAATGGGAGTCTGCATGTTCTCAGTTAAGTCTATAAAAGCCAATGCTTATGGTTAAGTGTCAGGGACCATTGTCCTAAAGATGATAGCAGGGACCATTGTCCTAAAGATGATAGCAGGGACCATTGCCCTAAAGAAAGATGATAGCAGGGACCATTGTCCTAAAGATGATAGCAGGGACCATTGTCCTAAGGATGATAGCAGGGACCATTGTCCTAAAGATGATAGCAGGGACCATTGTCCTAAGGATGTTTACAGAGAGCCCTACATCCCAACTATCTTGAGAACTGTTTGTTAACAAAACCACAAAAAGAATGTTTCCGCTTACACAAAAGACACCAGGTGTGCTGACTGGTGACCTTTGCTACCCGCTACCCCTCACCCCAAGCCAAGTTCCTCATTCAAGGGCTATATAAGCTGTAACCATTACCCTAATAAACGGAGACCTTAACAATTGAATTCTGCTTGGTCTCCTTCTTTTCTCCCACCCTTGATTCTTACCCATAGAGCCCCTTCAGACCCTGAATAACTGGACCTGCTGGACGGGTCAGCTAAGGAGGGTTTATTCTTCCATTCTCACCCACCCATATATTCGACAAGGGTCTGAGAGTCTGCAGAAGGCCTCGTTCTAGGGCAGGGGATGCAGTGGTACACATCCACGTGGAAAACTCTTGTGGTCTAAATGCTGAAATGTACAGACTGACAGAGGTTTTGAATCACTGAGGAGTCAAGGAAGAGGAGGAGGTCACCATGAGGGCAGAGGAGGAACGTAGGACAGAGTGTTTCAGAGATGGTGATTATGGACTTGCTTCAAAGGTGACACAAACCTGTCACCCAGAGAAGAGCGAGGATGTGCTATGGTCAGAACTGGTATCATGCAGAGAAAGGACCTTTCTAGGAATTGATCATGTGACAGAATTGGAGTAGCTTTGGCATAGGTTGTGTCAGAATTGAGAGAAGAAAGACAAATATATAAGGGCAGGTTATGATGACTATATTCTAATACAGAATATAAACTTTTTCTGGGCATGGTAGGTAATGCCTTTGACACCAATACTCTGAAGGCAGAGGTAGGTGGACCTCTGTGAGTTCTAGTCCAGCCAGGTCTACATAGTGAGTTTCAAGTCAGCCAGGGTTACACACTGAGTCCCAGGACAGCCAGGACTACACAGTGAGTTCTAGAACACCCAGGGCTACACAGTGAGTTCCAAGACAGCCAGGTCTACACAGTGAGTTCTAGGACATCCAGGTCTACACAGTGAGTTCTAGGACATCCAGGTCTACACAGTGAGTTCTAGGACATCCAGGTCTACACAGTGAGTTCTAGGACATCCAGGTCTACACAGTGAGTTCTAGGACATCCAGGTCTACACAGTGAGTTCTAGGACATCCAGGTCTACACAGTGAGTTCTAGGACATCCAGGTCTACACACTGAGTTCTAGGACATCCAGGTCTACACACTGAGTTCCAGGACATCCAGGTCTACACAGTGAGTTCTAGGACATCCAGGTCTACACAGTGAGTTCTAGGACATCCAGGTCTACACACTGAGTTCTAGGACATCCAGGTCTACACACTGAGTTCTAGGACATCCAGGTCTACACACTGAGTTCTAGGACATCCAGGTCTACACACTGAGTTCCAGGACATCCAGGTCTACACAGTGAGTTCTAGGACATCCAGGTCTACACAGTGAGTTCTAGGACATCCAGGTCTATACACTGAGTTCTAGGACATCCAGGTCTACACAGTGAGTTCTAGGACATCCAGGTCTACACACTGAGTTCTAGGACATCCAGGTCTACACACTGAGTTCTAGGACATCCAGGTCTACACACTGAGTTCCAGAACACCCAGGTCTACACAGTGAGTTCTAGGACATCCAGGTCTACACAGTGAGTTCTAGGACATCCAGGTCTACACACTGAGTTCTAGAACACCCAGGTCTACACACTGAGTTCCAGGACACCCAGGTCTACACAGTGAGTTCTAGGACAGCTGGGTCTGGGTCTCATGTGGTCAGTTTTAAAGAGTTCTCTGCATGAAAAAGAAAGAGTAAGAGAAAGTTACACAGGGGCAGGTGGATGTTCACATTCTAACAATTAACATAGCGATTTGAAGCAACATTAGTGGACAGAATACTGCTTTTCTCTTTCAATTTGAATCTCATCTTCTTTTATAATGAAATATACAGTTTTATGAGCTGCCTTTCCATTTCAAAACACAAATTCAGTCCCTAAAACAGAAAACATGTGGCCTTCTTTGGTTCTAGCTATAACATTTTTCTTATTATTTCTTTGTCTTCTCACCTTCTGTCTGTCATTCAATGAGTTGGCAGGACAAACAGATTCTCTATTGGGCTGATTCATAACTAATCTCTCTACTCTGAAACAATGTAACGAGAAAACGCCTTCATAGTTTTTTCCGATAACATCTTTCGCATTTTGAGTTTAAGACTTGCATTTGGTGATGCTCACACTACTATGGCAAACTATCTGATGGAGATAATGAAAAGATTGACTTTGGCTCACAGTTGCAGAGAGTTTGGTCTATGGATGTATGGCCTCTTACACTTGGGCAGAATATCATGGTGGAGGAAACGTGGCCTGGGGCATTGTTTACCTCATGGTTGATGAGGAAGCAGCAGGCAGGGCAAGAAGCCAGGGATGATATGCTCCCAGGGTCTGGTCCCCAGGGTACCCACTTCCTCCTGCCAGGTCCCCCTCCCAAAGTCTCCATAGTCCCCCATATCAACTCCACCACCTAGGGACCAAACTTTGCAAACGTGAGGCTGTGGGGGCCATTTAGTGCCAAGAATGAGTCTTAGAATTTTAAAAAATAGCTTCATTGTGATAAAATGTACATCATATAAACGTTACCATTTGGGGGTTTGTTTCTTTGTTTTTGTTTTTGAGAGTGCAGTTCTGGGTGGCTCAGAGGCTCTGGGTGGCTCAGTTCTGGGTGGCTCAGAGATATGGCTCAGAGGTTTAAGAGCCTTGGCCACTCTTCTAGAGGATCTGAATTTGGTTCTCAGCATCGACATTGCAGTTGGCAGCAATGTTCCTCTAATTCCAGGGGATCCGGAGCCCCTCTCTGGCCTCTGAAGGCACTGCATGCATCTGGGTGCAGACATACATGCAGGTGAAACATCTGTACACAAAAAAATAAAATGAAAAAAGTCCATTTTAGATAGCTCAGTTATGGGGGGTTCACACACTTGGCGTTCTTGCCTTACAATCTCAACCACCCACTCTCAGTCCTTTGGTCTCTAAATGAACTTCTATACTGTCAAGAGCTTCCTGCTCCTTTGTCCCTGAGCCATGGGGAACCCTGCACTCTGTGCCCCTGAATTACGTCACTCTGGGGAGCTCAGAGCCGCGGAATCATAGGACATTTGGCTTTGGAAGTGGCTTGTTTCATTTCCCAGCATGTCTCTGGGTCAGAGAACCAGTGACCTTTTCTCCAGTGTGGTCTCTCTGATCTGCCATCCCACCTAGAAACAACAGCTTTAGGCCAACACCAGGCATGGGAGCACCTGCCAGACTTCCTACCCCAGCGTCAAAAGCTTTGGGGTGAACAATGCCTATAGCCAATCGAAGGAGAGCTTTTGGTAATTAAAAAATTCTGTGCGATTTAAACGTCTCTAAGCAGCAAAATGTCTTCTCCTGTGGCGTTGTTTGTGATGGCAGCGGGTGGCCGTGGAAAAGCCTGCTTTGGCAGAAAGGAAGAAATGGGTTTAGTAGTTTGAAGAGCCGCAAAAAGCATTTGTAAGTTAACACATAAATCAGTCAACTTTTATTTTAATTAACCCAGCCAAAAATACTTCTATAAAAATAAAATCCTTGCTGGGGTTCAGGACATACTATAAATCATCCGCTAGTTTAAGGTTATATAATATACAAGGAGAAAGGCAGAAGTGACTGTTATACCACGGACGTTCGTGAGAGAAAGACCAAGTCCTTCTGACCTCTGTCCAGATGCAGGAAACGTTACTGAAGTCCAAGTGGGGCTCTCTCTGACTTTCCCCCTCTCCGCCCCCACGGCAATCACTTTTTTTGACTTCTAGGCACGTTGATTAATTTTGTCACTAATAAACACAGGTGGTCACAGGGCACCTTCCTGTTTGCTTTCTTTTGTTTGCCGTCATTTTTCTGAGATAAATTCATATTATTTTTAACAGTCTAGAGGTTTTTTTCTCCTCTGTCATCACCACATAATAGTCCACTAACATTTAATGTACATTGCTTTACTTTAATTATTTTTAAAGATTTTGCTTTACTTACTAAATAGATCTATATGTGTGGTGGGGGGGGCATGCTCACGCAGGTGGCCACGGAGGGCAGAAGAGACTCCAGAGCTGAAGTTGTAGGTGACTGTTGGGAACTCAGTCTTCTGCAGGAGCAACAAGGTCTTAACTGTTGAACCACCTTCCAGCTCCTCTCCTTTTAATCATGGATACTTGAGCCATTTCCCAGTTTGAGCCATTCCCAATGAAATAGCTAGTATATAAAGCTTAGAGGCATACTTTCCTGCTGGCTCTGTCTAGGACTTTTATGACTTTTATGTCTTGCATTTATGTTCAGCTTCAGTAAGTATTGAGATCCCGTTCCCAAATCACTGGGCTAACTAATCTCTGTTGACAGGATGTGTGCATGGCAGTCTTGAAAAACCCTCAGAGAGGACCTTTCCTCTCTGATGAAGACCCCAGAACCAGGACACTCCGAGACCAGGCCACAGGATGCAATTAGCAAGAGGTTTATTGAGTAAACACAGGTACGTGCGGGCAGCAAGTCTTTCGGAGGACTTGCGTGCCTGCAGACTGGGGGGAGGTCTTTTTATAGGGAAGAGCAAAAAGCAAGCTTACAGAAGCAAAAGCGTGGTTATCGGAATGAGTCGTGGGCATGAATGGTTTCCTCTCTCAGCATGGATGCCTGGCAACAGTCATCCTGTTCCTATCTTATAGCTAACCTGCTTTGTTGACATCCTATCTTATTGACATCTTGCCTTGCAGTCTTCCTATCTCAATCTCATAGATCTCCTGCCCTCTCAAGCACATGGGATGTTCTTACGGGAGCAGGCTGGCTGCTGATCCGGGAGAGTTTTTTTTTTTTAAAGCAAACAGGACGTTCCCCCGGGAGCATGCTAGCTGCGGGTTTTGAGGAAGGGGTCTGTAGGGTCTTTCAGCCTCTTCTCAACTCTGTCAGTGTTTCCTGCTTCCTTGTTTTAGTCCTGTGGGCGTAACCTAGATTTCTGTCCTGACTGATAGAAACCTTCCTTTGTGAGATCCCTGAGTCTTTTGGTCCTTCCTACCATTTTGTCTGTTTTACTTACTCACAATGGCTTTATATGACATATGTAGTATGTAATTTGACGTGTACATGTAGACGTAGGTCCTCTGTTAAAGGGACTGGGTGATCTTTGCCACCCTGTGGGTGACTTTTTACTCAGAATGGTGCATTTTGCGGAATATGAGTTTTAAATGTTAAAATAGTTACACACCGTTTTCTTTGTGGCTAGTGCTCTCGAGGTGAGGTTAGACAACGTTTTATTTGATTTGTATTTAGAACAGAAGCTACCTGGGACTGGTGCACATTTTGATGAAAGGGTTACAATATGTACATGCATGTGTGGCTCTTTTTTTGGCCTGGAGTTCTTTATTGAAAAATTGAAAAAAGGACATTGCATTGTCCTTTCTGCCACTGATGTGTATAATATGATTGTTCACTTAACTAACTGATACATTCCAGTGGTCTGTTCATCATCCTTGTGCTAATTCTACGCTGTCTTTTCTCATGCTCTTCTGTGATTGATCCAGACAGCTCACAGCAGACGCAGTTCCTGGGGGTCATGGTCCCTCCATTTATTTTGGTTCTCTTTGATTTGCTGTTGTGATGTTTATCATCTGGAGGAGTAAAGAAATGGCATTTATTTTCTATTTATTTGGTACTGACATGTAGAAGTAGCAACTGGAGTTTGCAAATTGATTTTAGTTTTGCCAGCTTTACTCTGTCATAGTCTGGATCAGTAAATGAAAGTCTTAAATCATAAAATAATCACATGCCATGTCATTTGTTTGGGTTGTACTTTTGAAGTCTTTTCTTCTAGAAGCTCTTTCATATGGTTTTTAATATTTACAGTGAACTATTTCTGCAGATACAAAAAGATTCCTCCATCAGTAATTTTGGAGTTTTACGGGACCCGTGTTGCCTTTTCCAAGGAATGCTGTTTCTACATTTTAAAACTATACTTTGTACCCCAGGCTGAGTATGGTTATGTTCTGTGCGATCGTGAACAATGAGAGTTTGGAGGCTTCATTCCCAATTTCTCAGTCACACTCCCAAAAATTCATCATTCAATATATTTGACATATGATTTTTTTAGTTTTGTTTGTTTGTATCAGATCAAGAAATTTCTGTTTCTGAAACCCTAAGAAGCTTTTAAGCAGCCATGTCACTGCAGCCAATGTGCTGAGATGTCCCTGTCACAGCACCAGTGTGCTGAGATGTCCATGTCACTGCACCAGTGTGCTGAGATGTCCATGTCACAGCACCAGTGTGCTGAGATGTCCATGTCACTGCACCAGTGTGCTGAGATGTCCATGTCACTGCACCAGTGTGCTGAGATGCCCATGTCACTGTAGACAGTGTGCTGAGATGTCCACGTCACTGCACCAGTGTGCTGAGATGTCTATGTCACTGCACCAGTGTGCTGAGATGTCCATGTCACTGCACCAGTGTGCTGAGATGTCCATGTCACTGTAGACAGTGTGCTGAGATGTCCATGTCACTGTAGACAGTGTGCTGAGATGTCCATGTCACTGTAGACAGTGTGCTGAGATGTCCATGTCACTGTAGACAGTGTGCTGAGATGTCCATGTCACTGTAGACAGTGTGCTGAGATGTCCATGTCACTGTAGACAGTGTGCTGAGATGTCCATGTCACTGTAGACAGTGTGCTGAGATGTCCATGTCACTGTAGACAGTATGCTGAGATGTCCATGTCACTGTAGACAGTGTGCTGAGATGTCCATGTCACTGCAGCCAGTGTGCTGAGATGCCCATGTCACTGTAGAAAGTGTGATGAGATGTCCATGTCACTGCACCAGTGTGCTGAGATGCCCATGTCACTGCAGACAGTGTGCTGAGATGTCCATGTCACTGTAGACAGTGTGCTGAGATGTCCATGTCACTGTAGACAGTGTGCTGAGATGTCCATGTCACTGTAGACAGTGTGCTGAGATGTCCATGTCACTGTAGACAGTGTGCTGAGATGTCCATGTCACTGTAGACAGTGTGCTGAGATGTCCATGTCACTGTAGACAGTGTGCTGAGATGTCCATGTCACTGTAGACAGTGTGCTGAGATGTCCATGTCACTGTAGACAGTGTGCTGAGATGTCCATGTCACTGTAGACAGTGTGCTGAGATGTCCATGTCACTGCAGCCAGTGTGCTGAGATGTCCATGTCACTGTAGACAGTGTGATGAGATGTCCATGTCACTGCACCAGTGTGCTGAGATGCCCATGTCACTGCAGACAGTGTGCTGAGATGTCCATGTCACTGTAGACAGTGTGCTGAGATGTCCATGTCACTGCACCAGTGTGCTGAGATGTCCATGTCACTGTAGACAGTGTGCTGAGATGTCCACGTCACTGCACCAGTGTGATGAGATGTCCATGTCACTGCAGACAGTGTGATGAGATGCCCATGTCACTGTAGACAGTGTGATGAGATGCCCATGTCACTGTAGACAGTGTGCTGAGATGCCCATGTCACTGTAGACAGTGTGATGAGATGCCCATGTCACTGTAGACAGTGTGCTGAGATGTCCATGTCACTGCACCAGTGTGCTGAGATGTCCATGTCACTGTAGACAGTGTGCTGAGATGTCCATGTCACTGTGGACAGTGTGCTGAGATGTCCACGTCACTGCACCAGTGTGCTGAGATGCCCATGTCACTCCACCAGTGTGCTGAGATGCCCATGTCACTGCAGACAGTGTGCTGAGATGCCCATGTCACTGTAGACAGTGTGCTGAGATGTCCACGTCACTGCACCAGTATGCTGAGATGCCCATGTCACTGCACCAGTGTGCTGAGATGCCCATGTCACTGCACCAGTGTGCTGAGATGTCCATGTCACTGTAGACAGTGTGATGAGATGTCCATGTCACTGTAGACAGTGTGCTGAGATGTCCATGTCACTGTAGACAGTGTGCTGAGATGTCCATGTCACTGTAGACAGTGTGCTGAGATGTCCATGTCACTGTAGACAGTGTGCTGAGATGTCCATGTCACTGTAGACAGTGTGCTGAGATGTCCATGTCACTGTAGACAGTGTGCTGAGATGTCCATGTCACTGTAGACAGTGTGCTGAGATGTCCATGTCACTGTAGACAGTGTGCTGAGATGTCCATGTCACTGTAGACAGTGTGCTGAGATGTCCATGTCACTGTAGACAGTGTGCTGAGATGTCCATGTCACTGTAGACAGTGTGCTGAGATGTCCATGTCACTGTAGACAGTGTGCTGAGATGTCCATGTCACTGTAGACAGTGTGCTGAGATGTCCATGTCACTGCAGCCAGTGTGCTGAGATGTCCATGTCACTGTAGACAGTGTGATGAGATGTCCATGTCACTGCACCAGTGTGCTGAGATGTCCATGTCACTGTAGACAGTGTGCTGAGATGTCCACGTCACTGCACCAGTGTGATGAGATGTCCATGTCACTGCAGACAGTGTGATGAGATGCCCATGTCACTGTAGACAGTGTGATGAGATGCCCATGTCACTGTAGACAGTGTGCTGAGATGCCCATGTCACTGTAGACAGTGTGATGAGATGCCCATGTCACTGTAGACAGTGTGCTGAGATGTCCATGTCACTGCACCAGTGTGCTGAGATGTCCATGTCACTGTAGACAGTGTGATGAGATGTCCATGTCACTGTAGACAGTGTGCTGAGATGTCCATGTCACTGTGGACAGTGTGCTGAGATGTCCACGTCACTGCACCAGTGTGCTGAGATGCCCATGTCACTCCACCAGTGTGCTGAGATGCCCATGTCACTGCAGACAGTGTGCTGAGATGCCCATGTCACTGTAGACAGTGTGCTGAGATGTCCATGTCACTGTAGACAGTGTGCTGAGATGTCCATGTCACTGTAGACAGTGTGCTGAGATGTCCATGTCACTGTAGACAGTGTGCTGAGATGTCCATGTCACTGCAGCCAGTGTGCTGAGATGTCCATGTCACTGTAGACAGTGTGATGAGATGTCCATGTCACTGCACCAGTGTGCTGAGATGCCCATGTCACTGCAGACAGTGTGCTGAGATGTCCATGTCACTGTAGACAGTGTACTGAGATGTCCATGTCACTGTAGACAGTGTGCTGAGATGTCCATGTCACTGCACCAGTGTGCTGAGATGTCCATGTCACTGTAGACAGTGTGCTGAGATGTCCATGTCACTGCACCAGTGTGATGAGATGTCCATGTCACTGCAGACAGTGTGATGAGATGCCCATGTCACTGTAGACAGTGTGATGAGATGCCCATGTCACTGTAGACAGTGTGCTGAGATGCCCATGTCACTGTAGACAGTGTGATGAGATGCCCATGTCACTGTAGACAGTGTGCTGAGATGTCCATGTCACTGCACCAGTGTGCTGAGATGTCCATGTCACTGTAGACAGTGTGCTGAGATGTCCATGTCACTGCACCAGTGTGCTGAGATGTCCATGTCACTGTGGACAGTGTGCTGAGATGTCCACGTCACTGCACCAGTGTGCTGAGATGTCCACGTCACTGCACCAGTGTGCTGAGATGCCCATGTCACTGCACCAGTGTGCTGAGATGCCCATGTCACTGCACCAGTGTGCTGAGATGTCCATGTCACTGTAGACAGTGTGCTGAGATGTCCATGTCACTGTAGACAGTGTGCTGAGATGTCCATGTCACTGTAGACAGTGTGCTGAGATGTCCATGTCACTGTAGACAGTGTGCTGAGATGTCCATGTCACTGTAGACAGTGTGCTGAGATGTCCATGTCACTGTAGACAGTGTGCTGAGATGTCCATGTCACTGTAGACAGTGTGCTGAGATGTCCATGTCACTGTAGACAGTGTGCTGAGATGTCCATGTCACTGTAGACAGTGTGCTGAGATGTCCATGTCACTGTAGACAGTGTGCTGAGATGTCCATGTCACTGTAGACAGTGTGCTGAGATGTCCATGTCACTGCAGCCAGTGTGCTGAGATGTCCATGTCACTGTAGACAGTGTGATGAGATGTCCATGTCACTGCACCAGTGTGCTGAGATGTCCATGTCACTGTGGACAGTGTGCTGAGATGTCCACGTCACTGCACCAGTGTGATGAGATGTCCATGTCACTGCAGACAGTGTGATGAGATGCCCATGTCACTGTAGACAGTGTGCTGAGATGCCCATGTCACTGTAGACAGTGTGATGAGATGCCCATGTCACTGTAGACAGTGTGCTGAGATGTCCATGTCACTGCACCAGTGTGCTGAGATGTCCATGTCACTGTAGACAGTGTGCTGAGATGTCCATGTCACTGTGGACAGTGTGCTGAAATGTCCACGTCACTGCACCAGTGTGCTGAGATGCCCATGTCACTCCACCAGTGTGCTGAGATGCCCATGTCACTGCAGACAGTGTGCTGAGATGCCCATGTCACTGTAGACAGTGTGCTGAGATGTCCACGTCACTGCACCAGTGTGCTGAGATGCCCATGTCACTGCACCAGTGTGCTGAGATGCCCATGTCACTGCACCAGTGTGCTGAGATGTCCATGTCACTGTAGACAGTGTGATGAGATGTCCATGTCACTGTGGACAGTGTGCTGAGATGTCCATGTCACTGTAGACAGTGTGCTGAGATGTCCATGTCACTGCACCAGTGTGCTGAGATGTCCATGTCACTGTAGACAGTGTGCTGAGATGTCCATGTCACTGTAGACAGTGTGCTGAGATGTCCATGTCACTGCAGCCAGTGTGCTGAGATGTCCATGTCACTGTAGACAGTGTGATGAGATGTCCATGTCACTGCACCAGTGTGCTGAGATGCCCATGTCACTGCAGACAGTGTGCTGAGATGTCCATGTCACTGTAGACAGTGTACTGAGATGTCCATGTCACTGTAGACAGTGTGCTGAGATGTCCATGTCACTGTAGACAGTGTGCTGAGATGTCCATGTCACTGTAGACAGTGTGCTTAGATGTCCATGTCACTGTAGACAGTGTGCTGAGATGTCCATGTCACTGTAGACAGTGTGATGAGATGTCCATGTCACTGTAGACAGTGTGCTGAGATGTCCATGTCACTGTAGACAGTGTGCTGAGATGTCCATGTCACTGTAGACAGTGTGCTGAGATGTCCATGTCACTGCACCAGTGTGCTGAGATATCCATGTCACTGTAGACAGTGTGCTGAGATGTCCATGTCACTGTAGACAGTGTGCTGAGATGTCCATGTCACTGTAGACAGTGTGCTGAGATGTCCATGTCACTGTAGACAGTGTGCTGAGATGTCCATGTCACTGTAGACAGTGTGCTGAGATGTCCATGTCACTGTAGACAGTGTGCTGAGATGTCCATGTCACTGTAGACAGTGTGCTGAGATGTCCATGTCACTGTAGACAGTGTGCTGAGATGTCCATGTCACTGTAGACAGTGTGCTGAGATGTCCATGTCACTGTAGACAGTGTGCTGAGATGTCCATGTCACTGCAGCCAGTGTGCTGAGATGTCCATGTCACTGTAGACAGTGTGCTGAGATGTCCATGTCACTGCACCAGTGTGCTGAGATGTCCATGTCACTGTAGACAGTGTGCTGAGATGTCCACGTCACTGCACCAGTGTGATGAGATGTCCATGTCACTGCAGACAGTGTGATGAGATGCCCATGTCACTGTAGACAGTGTGATGAGATGCCCATGTCACTGTAGACAGTGTGCTGAGATGCCCATGTCACTGTAGACAGTGTGATGCCCATGTCACTGTAGACAGTGTGCTGAGATGTCCATGTCACTGTAGACAGTGTGCTGAGATGTCCATGTCACTGTGGACAGTGTGCTGAGATGTCCATGTCACTGTGGACAGTGTGCTGAGATGTCCACGTCACTGCACCAGTGTGCTGAGATGCCCATGTCACTCCACCAGTGTGCTGAGATGCCCATGTTACTGTAGACAGTGTGCTGAGATGTCCACGTCACTGCACCAGTGTGCTGAGATGCCCATGTCACTGCACCAGTGTGCTGAGATGCCCATGTCACTGCACCAGTGTGCTGAGATGTCCATGTCACTGTAGACAGTGTGATGAGATGTCCATGTCACTGTAGACAGTGTGCTGAGATGTCCATGTCACTGTAGACAGTGTGCTGAGATGTCCATGTCACTGTAGACAGTGTGCTGAGATGTCCATGTCACTGCACCAGTGTGCTGAGATGTCCATGTCACTGTAGACAGTGTGCTGAGATGTCCATGTCACTGCAGCCAGTGTGCTGAGATGTCCATGTCACTGTAGACAGTGTGATGAGATGTCCATGTCACTGCACCAGTGTGCTGAGATGCCCATGTCACTGCAGACAGTGTGTTTTCTGCATGTTTAAGGGTGAAGGTACAATATATTGATCACTGATGCTAAGCAAATATTCAGTCCTGACCTGAGCACAGTCAGTTTGAGTTCTGTGATCTTTTAGATAGTCATTGCGTCTAATTGTTCTAGCATGTCTGTATGTAGTGGTTTTTCTTTCTTGTAATATCTTGTCATATCATAGAATCAAGCCTATGTTATTTTAAAAAATGAAATTAAAAGCGTTTCTGCATTTCAACTTCTCTGGGAGCATTCATGAGGGCAAAAGCTGGTTCCTTCTTAGATGTCTGGTATGGTATGAACTGATGAGCATTGCAGTGGAACATGTAAGTACTTGGGGGACACGGATGCACTCAGCTTAGCAGTCATGTAACTATGCAGAGCTTCTGTTTATTTTATTACTGCATAAAGCTCTGTAAGAATTTGAACAGTTTTGTTTTCTTTTCAAATTTATTGATGTAAAGTCGGTATTGCTATTTTATTATTGTCCCTATAAATGTCTACATGGCTTGCTTTGATGACTGCCTTCTCATTCCTAATATTAATTGAATATCTCCCCCTTTAATAGTATTACACAGATTTTGCATGATGTTTATACTTTTAAAAAGATTTATTTATTTTCATTTTTGCATACGGTGTTTTGCCTGCATATATATCTCTGTATCATGTGGCTGCCTGCAGAGGCCAGAAGAGGGTGTGGGGTCCCCCAGAACTTGAGTTACAGACAGTTGTGAGCCATCATATGGGTGCCGAGAGCTGAACTCCATTCCCTTGCAAAAGCAGTCAGTGCTTTTATCTGCCGAGCTGTCTCCAGCCCTGCAATTATCTGATTCGCTATTGTCATTATTGCTCCCTTCCTTCTGCATCCTTGTATTTAATCCCCTTTCCTCGAGTTAGAGACGTAGGCTTTCGTCTTAATTCTTCCCTAGCGTGTGTCTGAGGAGCAAACATTCCCTGCAGTCCCCTGTTCCTCTCACAAGGTTTGGTTTGTCATTATTTCTAATTGCTGTGCTTAGCATTTTACTACCACAGTATGAGTTCTTATGTATGACTCTCAACTTCTAAGAACTTGGAGCTTTTTCTTACATTATGTTGTCATTTTTAGTTTAATTGACTTATTTTATTAGCTATGATCTGTAACACTAGATTGAAAAGATGATCAGTACTGTACGCTCTAAAAATTGTGAATAATTTTTAAGAATTGTGGGCAATCTGTAATCGCACAGAGCATGAGGGAAACATGAATGATAAAGTGGGGATCAATTACCTGAAGACTGAGAGTGGATACTGTTAATGACCTCATGACCTTTTTACTATCTGTGGTAGCAAACTGACGAAGGTGGGTCTTCTGTCTAAGTGTTAATTTCATTGGTAAATAAAGAAACTAGGGCAGAACTTAAATAGGCCGAGTAGACCAAACAGAATGCTGGGAGGAAGAAGGCAGTGAGGCAGACGCCATGATTCTCTGACCCGAGATGGACACAGATCAGGATCTTTCCTGGTAAGCCACCACCTCGTGGTGCTACACAGATTACTAAAAATGGTTTAATCAAGATATGAGAGTTAGCCAGTGAGAGGCTAGAACTAATGGGCCAATCAGCTTATAATTTATAGAGACCTATGTGTAATTTTCTTTGGGGCTAAACAGTTACGGGATACCGGGCGGGACAAAAACCCCAACAACAAACAAGCCATCCCTCATGTTACAGCAAACCTCACCCACCTTTTGTTAGAGAGGAAGATTTCACCCAAATCCCCAAAAATGTTTATCCCGGAATCTCCCTCCCTAGACTTTTATCTTGAGCTCCCAGTTCATAGAAGCCATTCTTAGAGGTGATGTCACATGGACTCTTCAGCCTCCCAACCTCCATGCGATCTCAGTCAGGAACCACACTGGATTCTAGATCCTTTAGCTATAGAATTCACGTTCCTGGCCACGTGCACTCTGTAAAGGAGTTTCTAAGTCATCACACCCTGAGCTCTGTTGTGTACCTGGAATGGGACTGATTGTTTTCTGGGAACTTTTCCTCAGGTTGCTCATGATGAACCACATGGCATCAGAGCCCCCAGAGTCTGATCCAGGTTGATGGAGTAGCTCTGAACCAACTTCTTGTTCTCACATCTTTGCAGTTTGCTTCCCAGGCTGGACACCTGCAGCATCCTGCTCAATCTTCCAGTGTCTCTCCAACTAGGATGTCTGTGGGTTTTATTTACATAGGCATTATCAAGGAAAGAAGTAAAACCTAGAACTCCAAACATAACAATATATTCACTCCCGTCGAGTATTTTTCAGAAAATCTGTTACCTCACTTGGGACTTAAACTTGGTCTATACAAAAAAGAAAAAAGAGCCTAGGGCTGGCAAACCAAGACATGATCCATTATCTGAATCAGGAAAATTTAGTCCCATGAAAATTTCTACAACTACCTCACTGGAAAGAAACCAGCGGGTGTCCTCCTTTGGCGGGGGGACCTTCACTGAAGCAGGTTTCTGAGCTCTGTTAGGAGAATCTCTTCCCTAGGGAGACACACGACAAACATGTAAGCTACCAAAGTCTGCCTTGGGGAGCCAATAAGCACCAAGGTCGTCTACTTGGGGAAACAATGAGCCCAGGGGACTTACAGAGTGTCGGTGAGGGGTTACCTCACAGCATCTTTAGAGAAACTCTTACCACAGCATAGATAACACAATGACTTCTCTACAGTTGCCTAGATGGAGTCCCTCTCATAACTAACCTTTCATTCACTGTACACATGACCACCTCTCCGGAACTTGAGGTGTCCTGTAATTAGGGCAGAATTACAGAGAGATGACTGAGAGGTGCAGAAGAGAACAGCCAGAATCTCAGGGGGCTCTCTCCCACCCCTCCTTGATATGAGGGAATATCAACCATCCCTAGAGATGGGGTCAGTTCCAAGAAGCCACAGCTGCTCTCATGAAGATGATGGCTGTTGTGCTCAAATCAATGCCCTCCACAACAGGCTCCTTCATATCTAAGAGCTCGGGCCAGAAAGGGGACATTTGAGAACACTGTCATTCTATGTCACCTTCTCTGTAGTTATACATGTCTGTTCTTTGTCCCCCCTCACATATGCACACACACACACACACACACACACACACACACACACACACACACACTCCTCTGCCACCTGTATCAGTTTGATAGAATGCTGATGATTGGCCAGTATCCAGGCAGGAAGTATAGGAGGGGTGCCCAGACTAGGAGAATTCTGAGAAGAGGAACGGCAGAGATGCAGTCACCAGCCAGATGCAAAGGAAGTAAGATGAGAATGTCTCATTGAGAAAAAGTACCAAGTCACATAGTTAAATAAGAATTATGGGTTATTTTAAGTTGTAAGTGCTTGTTAATAATAAACCTGAGCTAATATGCCAAACAGTTTATAATTAATATAAGCCTCTGTGTGTTTCTTTGGGACTGAATGTCTGTAGGACCAGGCAGGACAGAAACTTTTGTCCACAGCTACCAGAGACAGAAGATCTGATATTAACCACTGGGCCCCCATCCGTTAAGCCTTTGGTGCAGGACACTTGTACAGGTACCTTTGGAGACATACTCTTTGTTCTGGGGCTGGAAAACATGTAGCAGGACTTCCTCCCCTGCAGGCTGCCTGGTGAGTGGTATGTTCTCCTCTGACTTCTAACACGCAAGAAAGAACTGCGACCTTCAAAGGGTGGATAAGAACATCAGCCTGAATTAAACATGGAAATAAATGTCTTCATCTAAAAGTATCCATTTATTTGTAGTTATGTTGTATGTTTGTGTGGGTTCTGTACACATGACTGTCAGTTCCCTGGAGCAGGGGGTTCTGTACCAACTGATGTGAGGGCCAGGCATTGAATTAGGGAACTCTCTAAGAGCAGAGAGTACTTTTAATTGCTGAGACAACTCTCAGGCCCCTCACACCCTGACTGTTTTAGATGGCAAAGAAACACAAAGCTGACTCAGGACAATATGCCATTTTTTCATTTTGATTTCAACATTTATCTGACTTCTCCAATATCCTAATTGTGCTTTAGACATTCCTTTTCCACCTCCTCTGTTGATTTCTTAACTCCCAGAGTCCCTCCCTGCTGTGGGGCAATGGTCTGTACCCTGTCAATTATATTTTAAATAAATGCTGATTGGCCAGTAGCCAGGCAGGAAGTATAGGTGGGGCACAGGAAGTAGAGGTGGGGCAATGAGAATTCGGGGATGGAGGAAGTCTCAGTCTGGAGAGGAAGTAACCCAGCCACAGAGGAAGCAAGATATGACTGCTTCGCCAAAAAAGGTACCAAGCCATGTGGCTAATTCATATAAGAATTATGGGCTAATGTAAGTTATAAGAATTAGTTAATAAGAGAGCTAATGGGCCAATTAGTTTATGATTAATGTAGACCTCTGTGTGTTTATTTGGGACTAAACAGATGTGGGACAGAAATCTTGGTCAACACCTCCCATCTGAGTAGGTGATGAGTCTCCCCATGACCAACACAGCTGTCCTTTCCTTCTCTCTCAGGGAAGAAGTTGTCACTCCTAGTAATTCCAGGATCCCAGAGAAGGTAGTGGGACCTGCTTTTAGCCTTGGCTCTCACCTAAGGCTTATCTCCAATGGTCTTTGCCGTGGGTGATATGACTTTGCTTTTTATAGAATTTTCAATATCTTCCTTGAATCATAAACTGTTTTAGCTATACAGTGTAATTCAAGGGTGTTGACAGAGGTTTCTGTCCTACCTGGTCCCAAAGAAGCACACAGAGGCCTACATTAATTATAAACTAGTTGGCTTGTTAGCTCAGGCTTTCTTTTAAGTAACTCTTATATCTTAACCCATAATTCTTGTCTGTGTTAGCCTTGTGGCTTGGTGCCTTTCATCAGTGAGGCATTCTCTTCCTGCTTCATTTAACAAATGGCACCAACGTGGACAACTCCCGAGAGAGCTTGGGAAGTAATTCTAGACACAAAAGCACAGAGTTAAGCATGGTTTCTTGGTAGAAGCGATTTCTCAGGTTTGATTTCTTTGCTAGAGGCAAGCACATCTCATTTAAGAGACGCTTCCTGACTCAGCTTTTAGCTGTGAAACTTTGCAGCTCTTTTAAGAGGTCCTGCCATGAAACACTTAAATGGTGTTTATGAATACCTGACAGCATGCTACTTGGTGATAGCAGCGACTTTGAAATCCCATAGAGTTGTGACAGTAAACATGATATTTGATTATAAATGCTGCTGAATTAATCCAACGTGTGTATTTTGAAAATGTCTTGACTTCAAAATTTAAGTCAAACGATATGTTGCTTTGGAAAAGAGGTTTTGCTTTTGTTTCCACAGAAAATAAGAGCTGTGGATTCATTCTGGGTTAAGAAAAATAATGTTTGATCAAGGAAGAGCTCCTGAAAAATCCCGATAGGAGCAGATGGCCCAGATGATCTAATATTTCAGAGGACCTCTGTTGGAGTTTCCTTTTATTTTTTTTTTAAATATTTATTTATTTATTATGTATACAATATTCTGTGTGTATGCCTGAAGGCCAGAAGAGGGCGCCAGACCTCTTTACAGATGGTTGTGAGCCACCATGTGGTTGCTGGGAATTGAACTCAGGACCTTTGGAAGAGCAGGCAATGCTCTTAACCACTGAGCCATCTCTCCAGCCCCGGAGTTTCCTTTTATTTCTACATCCAGAACAGTCTCAAGACTGCTGGCTGAGATGATCAAACCTCACAAAATACTCCAGTCAGAACTTGACCGTAATCCTAGATTGTCTTTAGGTCCCCATGAGATTATCAGTCACCCCAATCAACAGGGAGTAGCCTGGAAAACTATGCCCACATTCCCGAATGGGTTATGAATGTTTGTCTTTGTTTCGAATGTTGGTTCCAAGTTGTTGTGGATAATGGTCAGGAAAAAAGCTAAACAAAGGAGATTCAATTCAGAGTTCTTGTTTTGAATAAAAGGGGAAAGAGTGCTGTGGGACACTGGTCTGTACCGTGTAAAGATTTGTCACTTGTACTGGTTTAATAAAGTGCTGATTGGCCAGTAGCCAGGCAGGAAGTAGAGGTAGGGTAACCAGAACAGGAGAATTCTGGGAAGAGGAAAGGCTTAGTCTGCAGTTGTCACCTAGACACAGAAGAAGCAAAATGAGAATGCCTCACTGATAAAAGGCACCAAGCCACATGGCTAACACAGACAAGAAATATGGGTTAAGATGTAAGAGTTACTTAATAAGAAGCCTGAGCAAACAGGCCAACCAGTTTATAATTAATGTAAGTCTCTGTGTGTTTCTTTGGGACCGGATGGGACAGAAACCTCAGTCAACACAAGGGTGATCTGTCCATTAGGCATCCACACCATCTGTTGTAGAGGTGAGCAAACATTCTCTCATATACATCAGAGTAGAATCCACATTCTCCCCAGTCTCTCTGAATACATTAGTGAAAGTCAATCCCCATGCAAACCACAATGCGATGGTTGGGCTTCCTGACTTGACCAGATTTAGAACCACCGTGGAAGCATACCTCTTTGGTGTGCCTAAGAACATGTTCCCAGAAAAGTCAGTTTAACTGCAGGGAAGACTCACCCTAAATACGATGGTAGTGCCCAATAGGATAGACAAAAGAGGAGCTGGTGAGATGGCTGTGGACATAGGCACTTGCCACCAACTCTGAAAACTGTATGTCAGTCCCTGGTCCCCAAAAGATCAAAGGAGAAAACAAGCTCTCACAAGCTGTCCTCTGACCTCCAGAAATGACAGTGGCATGTCTGTACCTGCTCCCAACAAGATAAATAAATAAACACAATGTTCTTAAAGAAGAAAGTGAGTTCAGCTCCATTCATTGCTCATCTCTCTCTGCTTCCTGAATATGGATGAATATGACCAGCTGCTTCATGCTCCCGCTGCCATGGCTTCCCTGCAGTGTGATGGACTCTACCCAAATCAACCCTTTCTTCCTTTATTTTGCTTTATATAAAGTGTCACGGTAACAGAAGTAATTCACCCAGGTTAATATTTGTATCCCCAAAATAGTTTTAGTGTAAAAACAGAACATTTATACTTTTTTTTTTAAAGAGCAGTTAGTTGTTTTGCATGAGACGAGATGTTTCTTCTGTCCTTCCAATCTTTTATGACTAGGGGGAGAGGTCATGGACACCATGATGATTCTGTAGCTTGGTTTGTGTCATAGACAAGTTCTCTCAGGCCATTCTGTCCCCTCTTTCCTCTCCCCTACCTCTCTTCTAACAGGCATTCAGGACCATGCATGCAGGAGCTGACCTATGAAAGCTCCCCTGTACTGACGCAAACACACAGGGTTGGGACTGAATGGAGAGGCCAGTGTGCGTGCCAACTTCTGTAACGTTCACTTCTTGTGTATTTCTCAAGAGAGACACATTTGCCTTCAAGATCCTGAGACCACCCAGGCCGCATAGCAGGCCAGAGAGGCATGGCCTCCTCAGATGGGCTCTCTGTGAGCACAAGTTACTTTCTTTCTCTGGAGATGGACTGGGGCACTTAGTTACATTCTACAGCAGCTTCAGGGTACTCAGACCTTAACACAAACAGACCGAAGGAGTGGGGAAGGGTGGCCTGCAGCAATCCCTCTCAAACACGCCTTCCTAAATCCCATCTGCTTTGCCCAAGGCCCCTCTACTCATTTTTTCCTGACCCCACACACTCTAAAAGCCCATCTAACAGGGCCCTGGCTTGCTTCAGACTCAGTGTGCAGACTTGAGAGCTGCAGCCGGATCCAAGTCTCTGTGGTTGCCACATTCATTACTCATGAAAGAACCAGGGAGCCCCCACTCTCCATGGAGCCTTTGGTCTTTATTTATTTGTTTATTGATTTTGCCACAGCTCACCCTGGAGTCCAGGGAGACTCTGTCGTCTGACCAAGTCTGTGAGCTTTGCTAGAAAGAGCCGACCAGTCTAGCGTCTTAATCAAGCCGACTTGAAATGTTTTATTTTCTATTTTCTTGAGAAGAGCTCAACATCAACCAAAACAACTTTTCTTGGATGCTCATGCTTTTAAACACTATTGGTAAAGGCGCAGGGAGAAAAAGCCCTCCCAGGCTCAACAAGTACTTAAAATAACAATACTGAATGTAAATAAAAGGGAAGGTACTTCCTGTAAGTCGCTGCAAGGTTCTTAAAATAGCTCTGAGCCCAAGCCAGAGTTAACACAAGTTCACAGCCAGAATTCGCAGGAAAGCTTGGGGACCCTGGCTGTGTGTTCTAGCAAAGTCGCACAAATATTCAGGGTCAGGACACTTTGCTCACCAGAGCCTGAAGGCTTTTCACACAGGGAGGATCCTAGGTCTGCTGCCTGCGTTGCCCCCCCCCCCCCACCTCCCTAAAGAAATAATGTATAAAATATTAGGAATCATAAAATATAGGTATATTCTGACTTACAAATGTATTCATTAACCAATTTAATATTTAGCTATCTTTATGGAATAGTATGTATTTGTAATAAAACAAGGGGTTACATGTATGAACAGCAACAAAAAAAGTAGCAGTCATTCACATTCTGACGTCTCAAAGATGTTTAAACCTGGGCTGTATTTTACAAAACAGCATAAAAGTTAGGTGTGCTATTAAGCCAGCATCCTCTGAGTGAGTGTGTGTGTGTGTGTGTGTGTGTGTGTGTGTGTGTGTGAATGTGTATACATTCTTGTGTGTGTGTCTTTGTGGGTTTGTCTTGTGTGTTTGTCTATGTGTTTGTGCATATATGCCTCTGTGGAGAGAAACCGGTCCCCAGGATACCATTGTAGCAGGTGAGAGTCGTGTGACTCGCCTTTGCTGACAAAGGTGGTTTAATCAAACGATGTCCTCTACTTTGTAAAAGCCACCCAGCTTTCTGTTTTTAACTCCTCGCAAAAGGAGGCGAACAGTCTAAAATTCTAGCCTTTAGATGAAAGAACCTTTCGTGACAGAGGGTAATATATGAAGAGTGCTGCTTGTGTGTTCCATTCTGTGACACAAGGATCTTGCTGTGTATCCCCAGCCTGAAACCCCCTGTGCTGTTCAAGACAGGCTCAATCTCAAAGCAATTTTTCTACTCAGTCTCCCCACTGCTGAATTACAGGGGTGTGAAACTCTGCCTCTTGATCAGGGATTTTGTTCTTTGATGAGGTTTAGTTGAGACAGGCAGGGTCTTGCTAAGTAGCCCAGGCTGATGGCGAACTCACGTTTTACTATCTTAGTCCCATGCAAGCATGCTGAGCATGGGTGAAGAAGCATCATGGGCAGAACCTTGGTAGCGTCTTGGTGCACTGAGTGTTCTGTCTCACTACATATAAAATCAACTTTAGATTTTTATAACACCCAGCCTCTCCTGAGTCTGCAGAAGAGCATCCTAAGCCTGGATCTTAATCAGGGGCCATTCTAGTCCATGCTAATAATCTCAGTGGTGTGAACAGAGCTCACAGCATCTGGTCCTCTGGAAGTTTGCTCTTCAGAGTCTTTCTTCTGCCTTGCCTGACCAGTGGGTGTAGAAATCACCACCTTTTCTCTGGCTGGCAAAAAGCCAGACACACTATAAGACTTCTAAGGCCCAGGGAGGCTATCTTATAGCCTGCCATGTTTGAGAGTGATCAAAAGAGCAAGGAAACCCACCTTTGAAATGCAGAAATGGTATTAAATGCAGAAAATATATTATTCATACAATCCTCATCGTTTGAAGACTTTTTACAAACTATTCTGTAACTTTTTAACTTTCTAAGTGATTCGATTCACTTTGATAAAAATTATGTGCACTCAGGGTATGTGTTAATACGGAGTCTGAAAGTCCTCTGTGTGGTTACGCATCTATTAGGTCAGTGGTTCTCAACCTTCCGAATGCTGCAAACCTCGTGTTAGGGTAATTCCCCATGCATAAACTTATTTTTTGTTCTTACTTTAAAACTGTAATTTTGCTACTGTTATGAAGTGTAATGTAGATATCTATGCTTTTTAAGGTGACCTTTGTAGAAGAGTTATTTGACCCCACAATTGAGGGGTCACTGTTGAGAGTGACTTCATTAGGCCGTCTATACTTTGATCCAATCATCTCCAGCGGGACTCATTATTCTAATGATCACCTCTCATCTTCCTCCTCATGGCTTCTTAATGCTTCCAAGACACAAGACTCAGATATCAGGATGCCTTCTTACAGTGTTCTCAGTGAGACTGAGTGTGGTGATGATCCCAGTACTTAAAAGGTGAAGTCAGGAGGATCATGAGTTCAAGCCCACACTCCACTACATGAGGCTCTGTCCCAAAACTTAGAAGATTATATGAAATGTTCTCTGTCAGCATTGGGTTTTAAGCACATCCTTTACCTTGATTGCTGTGCCAAGGAGCAGGCAATGGCCTGACAGGCACTGCTCTCTATGGGAAACCCTTTCTTTCCAACTTCGTTCCACCTGATGCCGTATCTGGGTTCTGTACTCTCGGAAAGTCTAGTTCCATTCTGCTATTTCCTACCATGGAAGAGTGTCTGTCTGCTCCAGCCATGCAAAGCCCTTTCCCATGCATGTGGCTTCTTCAACAGCACCCACAGTGTATCCACACTCGGGTGGATGTTTGAGTCATTCACCATTCCTTCTCCATGCCCCACCTTACCACATCTCCTAGTCTGTCTCCTGTGTATCTCCTCACCTTACTCGTCCCTGTCTTGGCTATGCTCCTGGGGTTTGCAGGAAGTTGTAAGTGGAAGCAGCGAAGTGTTCATTGTGAGTGAAGACTTTAAAGGACATGCTAAGTTCTCAGCAGTTCTTCTGGGAGGTTGTTAGTGGCCAAGTCCCAGGGAGCCATCCCGTAGTCTTGGTCTCAAAATAGGGAGGGGGATTTGATCTATATCTTGAAGCCTAAACTAGTTAAGACCAGAAGAAAAATGGTGTCAAACCCAGCAAAGAGGTTCCTAATCTTAAAACTAAATATTTAGAAGAAAATAGTTGTTGTCATAAATGGCAAACTCTATGTTCACCTTGAACTGTGTCTCCCAGTGATTTAACCATACACTTTCTGCAGAAGTGGAGACTTTCTCTGCTTCCTTTTGCTCTTCCTGCACTCCATCCTGCTTCTCAACCTTACACCCAGAGTCAAGCCCTCTTCGTGCAGGAAGACTTACCTGGTCTCCACTCTGTGATCACCTCAGATTTAATATACACTGAAATGGACACCTCTTTATCTCTGATTTATTACTCCTCCAAATAACGTAACTAGCAGTTGGGTGTGGTGGTGTGTGCCTGTAATTCCAGTGCTTGGAAGACTGAGGCAGAAAGATCATGAATTCAAGGTCGTCCTGGGCTATGATGCGAGATGTTATCTCCAAATGAATGAAAAAATGAATGAATGATGAAGACAAACATATAAGTAATTCATATTTTAGCTTATAGCTGCCTACTGAGAAAGTTGTTTCTTGATGTGGTAGAAAGAACTTTGGTATTGGACTGAAAGTTAACAACTCGAGTCTTGCTTCTGCCTCATAATTTACAGTTAGTTTTCTCAGGGCTGTGACCAAGCACCCAGCAAGGCATGGCTTAAGAAGGAGAGTGTTTATCCTCACTCACGGTTTGAGAGGACAGTCTGTCACAGAAGGAAGACATGGCTGCAGGTGTGGTTTGAAGCTACAGTCAGGAGTCTTAGGCCGCTCCCTCACAGCCCTGTGGACCAGGAAGCAGAGAGCACTGGGAATAGGATTACATTATAAACCCCAGCATCACTTCTAGGGACCCACCACCCCCAAAGTTAATGCAGTATGGGGGAACCGAACACTCAAATCCAAACAGAGCCTGTGGATTTGTGTTTTTTTTGTGTGTGTGTGTGTGTGCACACGCAAGTGTGCATGCATGTGCGTGCGTGTTTGTGTGTGTGCACCTGCCCTTGGAGGCCAGAAGGGAACATCAGATCTCCTGGTGCTAGAGTTAAAGGTGGTTGTGAGCAGCCTGATATAGGTTCTGGTTCTGGGATCCCAACTCAGGCCTCCAGAGCAGTAAGTGCTGTTGACCACTGAGTCATCTCTCCAGCCCCAAGTCTTTCTTCTTTCTCTCTCCTTCTCTCTCTTTATTTCTGAGTCTTAGAGACATGTGGACTTGTGATCTCACTGCCAAGTCTTTTATGATCCACTCACACCACACAAATGCCTTATAGTGGGGCCTTTTGAGTTCAGGGCTTCAGAATGCTTCGGTCTGTCACGAGTTTTTGCCTTCCGTTTTATGTGACAAGAATTCCAATGCTGAAGGAAATGTGTCTTTTTTTCTTAAATCTTTGGATTACTTACCTTGGATATTAGCAAACTCAGTGCCCACAGGGAGAGAAGGGACAGCAATAACAGACGTGTGGAAGTGTTCTCCTGATGGGCCTCTACATAGATCCACCAAAAGCAGTCAAAATAGCATGGAGATTAGGAATGCCGAAGGCAAGAGTAGGGTGGTCTCAATTTAATGTGTAAAATCCAGACGTGTTGTTTAGAAATAGATGTTTGATGGTTCTTCGAATCTTTTTGAATCCCTTTCTCGTCAGGGGCTTGGTCACAGTCCTGAGAAAAGGAACTATGAAGCATGTGACAGAGACAAGACTCGAGCTGCTGTCTTTCAGTTATCTGCAGAAGTTCTTTCCCCAGCACTGAAACCGCTTTCTCTGCAGTCAGAAGCCAACCCATCGGACTCACGTGGGCTGACTCTATCTCTGTTATCCATTCATCTCCCTGTAGCAGAGAATTGGGATCAACCTAGTTCAGTAGATGAATACGTGATGAAAGTTGGATGCGTGTGTGCGTGTGCATGTGCAAATGTTATACAGCTGCAAAGAAAATTGAACTTAAAAATTTGTAGTAAAATGGATGGATGTAGGTATATAATATTATTAAGAGAGGTCACACAATCTCAGAAAAAAAGGCACATATTCTGTCTTATATGTGAACTCTAATGAATAATTTAGGTATATATGTAAACAAAATGTACATGTAGTTATAATAAAAAATGAAGAAGAGGAGAACAAGAAGGGGTAGATGAGGAAGGACTGAGCACATGCAATGGACATGATTTAAATAAGATTATGTAAAGGTAATTGGCTTTCTAGTTCTAACTCTGTCATGGATTTATGTTTGTTTTAGCGGTAGATAGATGTATTAAATATTTTTTATCCCAAAAGTGTAAAAGTGTATGTAAGATAGGCTTCTATGCATAGTTTTATATATATATATGTTTGTTGAGTTTGAGTTGTACAGGCTTTGGGTCTGGTTAGTTTTGGTGTGTGATGTTTTGTTTATTTAAGTGTTTTTACAAAACAAAGTTTATATAAATTTTAAAAGGAATATGGATTTACAATTGACTTTAAATTACTCCACAGAAGGCATGAACCACCACTAATCCTGGCTTCAAATCCTTTGTGAGAAAACCTCAAGAGAAGCCCGAGGGAGGAAAGGGCCCCACACTGAATGTGGAACAGAGTGTGGAATCTATCAGTGAAGACTCTAGTTCCATCCTCCACTGCTCACCTTTCCCCAGGTGAACCCTCTCTTTCCAGCTCATTTCTGGCCGGACTCTTCTGTGACTCTCAGAAGCACCTTCTCTAGGTGTCACTGCTGCAGACCAGCCCCACCCCCTGCATTCCCAGAGGCCCCCCATGGAAAGGTGCACCCCAGGCTCCCCAGGGCTCCCATTGCCCTCACCATCTTTGTTTTTAATGCATTTGTTTCAGCAGCTTGTTAGAACATGGCGGACACAGCTGATAGCCATCATTTCCCGAAGGAGTTGATCTTTGCAAAGCCAGGGTGAACTGAGCTCCTTGAAAACCAACTCTCACAGCAGACATGTAGTCTAGACAGGACAGCCAGATCACTTTACAGAAGGCAGGGCAGCAAGCGAAGACAGGAGCTTTGGAGGAGCAGTCAGAATCCCACGATGACCAAAGAAAACCAGGGAGAATTCTGGATTCCCAGTGGCAGGTAAGACTCCTCAAATAAGGGCTGACAGGGAAAGTGGTCAATATAAGCTGCCCTTTCATCTTCTTTGGATGGTGCTGGACTGTGCACACTGTGGGGTGAGTCAAGAGAGCGCTTATCCAGAGACCTGGGTTTTCTTTACAGTAAAGGCCCGAAACAAACATTCTGTTACGGTGTTCCTAGATGAACACATGAGACAGCTGTGGAACTTTCCCTCCTTCACACAGTGAGACTCAGTGACTCAAGAGATAGAGACCAGCACAGAAACATGGCCCCTGAGTGAATATTGGATCCTAACAGTTCATGCCTTGAGTATGCATGGGTATGTATCTGTGTGTGTGTGTGTGTGTGTGTGTGTGTGTGTGTGTGTGTGTGTGTGTGTGTGTGTGTCTGTGTGTGTGTGTGTGTGTGTGTGTGTGTACATGGAAGTTTCTGTCCCACCCAGTCCTGCAGTCATCCAGTCCCAAAGAAACACACAGAGGCTTATATTAACTACAGACTGTTTGGCCTATTGTTCAAGCTTATTACTAACTAGCTCATACAAATCAAATTAACCCATCATTTTTATCTATGTTTATCCATGTGGCTTGGTACCGTTTCTCAGTAAGGCAGTCTCATCTTGCTTCCTCTGCATTTGGCTGGTGCTGTGTCTCTGCCTTTCTTCTTCCCAGAATCCTCCTAGTCTGGTTGCCCTGCCTATTCTTCCTGCCTGGCTTCTTGCCAATCAACATTCTATTAAACCAATACGAGTGGCAAACCTTTACAGTGTACAAGAGCATTATCCCACAGCATGTGTGTTGTGTGTTTATGTGTGAAGAGACTCATGAACCCGTGTGCAGGTGAATGTCAGAGGTCAGCATTGGTGTCTCCTCAATTGATCACCACTATTGTTTTGTTTTCTGAGACAGTTTCAGTGAACCTGCTGCTAATTGGCTTAGCTAGATGGGCTTTTCACTGAGCCCACTGAATCCTCCTGACTCTACCGTCCTAGCACAGGGATTGCAAGTGCACCACCACACTCAGCGTTTTCTGAGTGTGCCGGGATGTAGACTTGATCCTTGTCCTTGTACAGCAAACCCTCTATAGACTGAGCTTCTCCAGCACAGTTAGGTAAACAGTCTCCACTCCATCAGGGAAACAAGTAGGTGTTTCGAGAGAACTCCTACCTCTCTTTTCCACCTTCTAATGATCAACTACTTTCTTTTTTCTCTGTATAGCTTTGGAGCCTGTCCTGGAACCCACTCTGTAGCAGACTAGCCTCATTCTCCCAGAGATCTATCTGCCTCTGCACCCCCCCTCAAGTGCTCGGATTGAAAGGCGTGCGCCACCACCACCTGACCTCCCCCTACTATTTCTTACAATCACATCTACACTGATTGCATACATATTATAGTTCAACGAATCAAAGGCAACCTCTAGGTTGCCTTCTTGAGGAGGTATGATACCCCTTTGTTGTGGAGTGTTATTTTAGAACGTGTTACATTTGTTTATGCTATGAAACCTTGGTTTAATGATGCAAAGATTTGTTGCATTCTTTTATGTTGAATTTGTTTAACTCTGTGAAGCTGTGTTGCTATCTTAGACCAGAGGTCTAAGGAAGAACTGAATGGCCAATAGCTAGATGGGGGAGAGAAATAGGTGGGTCTGGCAGGTAGAAAGAATAAATGGAAGAAAGAGGAGAAGAGGGAGGAACAAAAGAAGGAGGAGAGGAGGATACCAGGGGCCAGCCACCCAGCCACCCAGCCAGCCATGGAGTAAGACATAAAAAAAAGAATACAGAATAGAGAAAAGTAAAAATCCCAGAGGCAAAAGATAGACGGGATAATTTAAGTTAAGAAAGATGGCTAGAAATAAGCTAACCTAAAGCTGTGAGTTCATAAGAAAGAATAAGTCTCTGAGTATTTATTTGGGAGCTGGGTAGCAGGCCCAAAGAGTCAAAGAGTGAAAAATAAAACCAACCTCACCCCTCAAGTGCTTTTATTCCAAGAGGCTATTATTGAAAAGGGAGGGAAACGCACCTTGACTGCTGGAGAAGCCTGGCAAGCGGTGCCCCAGGCTGATGGCAGCCATGGTCATGCATAACAGTAGTAGGCATACTTGCTGCCGCACAGACTTAAGGGTCTTCCTCCACCAAACCTGCCCCCCACACTTTGCCAACCCTCTGCCAGGAATGCATGGACATTCTACAATTGTCTGAGCTTTGCACCTTAAATCGATGAAATAATCAAACGCCCGGGCTTCCTAATCCCCGGCATGGGTAGAGAGACATGTCACGTGGCAGAGCATGTAAGGTGCTATGCAGTGTGGGACTCTGGGATGGAAAAAGATGACCAGTAGGCAGGATAAAGACATGAGCCAAGTGTGGCCTGTAGCAGGTTTTCACTGTGAAGAGTTTGTCACGTGGGTGGGAGGCGCTAGCAGCCTGGATGGACTCTGCCTGTGTAAGACTCTGTATTGTTTTGCTGACTTTTGGGAAATCAAATCTAGTGTTACAATAAAGAATCCACTTAAAAAGAGCAGTGGCATATCTTCTCCACTTGGGGAGACCCCTGTAATCTAGCTACTCTTTGTAGTGCCCGTCTTCCCTGACTGCATAGACCATTTCTGGGTTATTGAGTTTGGACTCCTGTGCGGGTGTATGTGTGTGCGCGCATGTATGTTAACCATATCTTAGGCACGAGTCATGAGATCACTGTTCTAAGTCAGAAAGAGACATTGCAGTAATGACCATACACCCAAGAAGAGAGATCCCCTGGTTCCTGTGCCTTGATGTTTACCCCACTCTGACAGGCTTAGTTAGTTAGGACTCTGTTCTACACACATGAAGGCGATGAGGCTGAGATGGAGGAGAATTTATACTCCCACAGTTGAAACTATAAACACAGACAACGAACGTCGGTTCTCCCCAGATAGAAAATAAATACATAAAACCCCGCCACCACCCACACTGCTCGCCGAGAGTGATCCTTGTAATGTGTTGAAAAGTTTGAGGCGCTGGGATGCTAAAGTCAAAGAAAATAAGAACAGAGAAATTCTAATCTGTTTTCCCAGAGCAGTGTATTCATGGAGGTTGGGTTTGTGTGCATAGAGCACATAGTCTCATGCTTAGGTATTCTCTTTAGTTGTAAAAAAAAAAATTAAAGTGGGGAAAGACCTTCCTCATTCATGAGGCTTCAGGGGCAGATAAAGGCACTGTTGACTGAGCTTTAATTACCCTGATTGAAAAGCCAGAGCTTAGTGCCTTCCCTGATTTTCTTGGAGCCAGGATCTCATCTTTCTCTTTAATGCCACCATACCCAGAAACTGCTCTGGGAACAGCCATTTAACAAGAGGAGAAACAGAATTTTGTTTAGAAAAAAAAAATCAAAGAAGTAATTCCCCAATTGTTCCCACAGCTCTTTGGGCAGCCACAATAAGTTTATCACGCTGTTGGTGGAGACAACAAGAGAAACCACTCAAGGGTCTGTGGGAATCAGGCCCCACAGGGCAGGGGCGATGGGGGCTTTCTGGGAGAAATTCCCAGGCAGCTTGTGTAAGCATAGCTCTAAATGAGACGAGTGGGAATTTCCAGAGGAGACGGCACTTTGGGGGGCCAGGGCAGGGCAGGGCAGGGGAATGGGAAGTCTGTTGCTTTTGGAGTGAAGTTGGTAATGTTTCTTTTGAGCTCAAGGACCCTCCAGTTGGACTGGCTTCTTAGAGTTAAAAAAGATTAATTCCCGCAAGGAAATGAAGCCGTGCCTCCTCGTCGAGCTTTGTATCAGGGGTTCTTGTGAATTTGCGTAAAATATTATGTGGGCTTACTGTAGCCGGCCAGAAATCGAGATGCAGGAGCCAAGACGAGGGTGGGAACTCAGCCAACACGGGGAGGGGGGCGATGCAGAGGGAGAGTCTGCCAAGCAGGCGAAGGCGAGCTTGAGATATGGCAGCGCAGGAGAACCCCACTATCCCAGGGTTCTCCTGATAGTATGATTGTGACGGTAAGCAAAATGAGTTTCCCGTTGCCTCTTTCCACCAAATGAAGGGCTTGCTTTGTTTTGTAAGTGCGGCAGAATGTATGGTGGCTGAAGAGGACAATGAGGTTTGTTGGCCTTTTGGAATGAATTTGGCCCAGTAAAACTGCATAGAGCCCCAGTGAGCTGGGAAGAGAGAAGCGTCCTGAAGACAGAAGACAGGAGGCAGGGAAAGAGAATAGATAGATGAGAAATAGTGAGAGTGAGTGGATTGATGATAAGTAGATGATAGACAGTAGATGATAAGCAGATAATAGATCATGATAATAGGCAGATAGATGATAAATGGATGTATGATGTATAAGAGATAATATGTAGGCAGATAGATAATTGATAGACAGGCAAATGATAGTATATAGATAATAAATAGTAAGTTATTGATAGTAGACAGATGATAGCTAGATTATATATAACAGATAAATGATAGAAGGTAAGCAGATGTATGGTAAATAAATTTGATAGATTAATAGATGATAGTAGGCTGTTAGCAAATATATGATAGACAGATAATGGACAAATAGATAATAGATTGATAAATGATAGGCACACAGATATATGATAGATACATAATATGTAAATGATAGTATGTTGTATGGAGGTAGTTAGTTCCCGGATGTTCAGTCCTGAAATAACCACACAGAAACTGTATTAATTAAACCACTGCTTGGCCCATTAGCTCTAGCTTCTTACTGGCTAACTCTTACATATAAATTTAACCCATCTCCATTAATCTGTGTATCCCCACGTGGCAGTGGCTTACCAGGTAAAGTTCTAGCGTCTGTCTCTGGCAGGGGCTCCATGGCTTCTCTTTGACTCCACCCACCCTTCTTTCTCCCAGCATTCAGTTTAGTTTTCCCCACCTAGCTCTGTTCTGTCCTTCTCTGCTACACGCCCAAAGCAGTTTCTTCATTAACCAATGGTAATTCACAGCAAACAGAGGGGAATCCCTTATCAGTAGTAAGTAGATAGGACAATAGATGACAGACCACACCATCCGTGTCAGCCTCACTGGCTTTGCCCAGAAAATTACTGTGTTCTTAACATCTCCCTTCATCCATCCAGTTTTCCAAGCATGAACATCACCAGCAGCTTCAGCCACGCTGTCCATAATTCGATTTCTCAGTCATCCTCTATTGGTAGAAAAATCCAAAGGATTGTAAAAAAAAAAAAAAAAAACTGATGCTGGGAGGCCACAGTCTGGTGCAGATGCAAAACGCCTGCCAGTGAGTCCCAACCGGTCAGAATGCAATGTACACCCATTGGCCCTTTAGGGGAAGTAGAGGCTTAGAGCCGCAGAGGCTTAGAGCTGCAGGTGCATCCTACCCCACAGCAGCAAGGCCTTGCATCTTTCCTTCCCGTGTGCTCCCTCCTGCTCTCCACTGGGAAGCCTGAACTGAAAGCGCCTGCCCCAGCAACCTGTCAACAGCAGCTCCTGCAAAGCCCTGGAAGGAACACCTCCCCAGACCGACCGAGCCAGTAGGAGCTGCCCTGCTGTCTCCACAGGGAATTTTTCCTGGCTCATCCTCCAAGCCCTATGCACAACATACACAGTGTACCAGTGCGAGAGGCAAACCCCAGTTCTGAGGCCATCATTCCAGAGTGGCTCCTAACTGGCGCCCCCCACATACAAACACACATACACACACCCCAAACATCTCCACACCCTCAACTAGGACCCGAGCTGCTGAGGGTGAGTGACATTCCCTTCACCTCCACCCGGGGTGAAACCCACACTCTTCTTGTAAACACAAACTGAGAGATGCTTGTTTTCTGGAAAGAGACAGGGAGAAGTCTGGACTCTTGCCTTAAGCCATCATGAAGGGAGTTCCCCTTTTGGAAAGAGCATCCTGCCAGCAAGGGTTGGCACCACAAGTACTAGAAGTGGATGTTTCCAACCAAAGTCTCCTTGCCTGAGACAGTTTCCCCCATCTGGTCCTGCTTCAGGAAAGCGGGCCTTTGGACTGCAAGAGTCTAGGAGGTTAAGTTTTCTGGGACTGGTGATCCAGAGATGAGAGACCGGTGAGCTTCCTGTCAAACATGTCCCAGCCCCACAAGAGCCCTGAGCAATCACTGGCACTGACTGACAAGTGTTTGCATGTGTGAGAAGCAGCCAGGGTGGGCTACATACAGCTACCTACCGAGAACTGGACATTTGCTCATCTCTTGTTCATTCTTATGACAACTCATGGGATAAAGAGTATTTCCTTAATTTTTATGTGTGTACATATGTGTTTCCATATGTGTGTACCTGTTTGTGTATAAGAATGCATGCGTGCTTGTCTCTGTGTGTTTGTCTCTGCGTATGAATGCATGTATGCCTGTCTCTGTGTGTTTGTCTCTGTGTATGAAAGCATACATGTCTGCCTGTGTGTGCCTGTCTGTATGTACATATGTATATGCCTGTCTTAGTCAATTTTCTATTGCTGTGAAGAGACACCATGACCATGGCAACTCTTACAAAAGAAAACATTAAATTGGGGCATGCTTACAGTTCAGAGGTTTAATCCATTGTCATGGCAGGAAACATGGAGGCACACAGGAAGACATAGTACTGGTTGAGCTGAGAGTTCTACAGGCAACAGATTAGGGAGACACTGGGCCTAGCTTGAGCTTTTGAAACCTCAAAGTCCACTTCAGTGACACACTTCCTCCATTAATATCAGACCTACCCCAACAAGGTCACACATCCTAATCCTTTTAAATAGTTCCACTCCCTATGAGCTTATGAAGCTTATTTTCATTCAGACCATCACAGGGCCTGTCTCTGTGTTTGCATGTGTGTGTACCTGTGTATTGAGGCCAGAGGACAACCTTAAGTTCCAAACATCCCCTTCATGGTGGCATAGTTGCAATTCTGCTCTTGATGACATGTGTCCATCAATATCCAAGGGCTCGACCTCCCATGTCAACAATGCTGGGTTCATGGAAAATAATTGGCTAGCTAGGTGAATATAGAGCTTTGCTCTTTGACCAGAAAATATCATCAATAAGGCAGTTTCACCCTAGTAGATATGTGAGGTCAAGCTTTTCCATGTCTAGAAAAGAGTTCAGAGCAAGACTAAGCTCAAGACAAGGCCTGGACTTGATATTTAGTGAGTTACTATTCTCACTGTTCCGACAAAACAATCTAAGGGAAGAAGGTTTTGTTTTAGCTCCGGGTCCCCGGGTGCACCATCATGGAAAGAAAGGATGCTGCCAGAAAGGACTCACAGCCCTGTGGAAGGAGCATGCCCACATCTCAGAAGTCAGGAAGCAGAAAGAGATGAATGTGGATGCTGAGATTGCTGTCTCCTTTCCCTCTTTTTATCCAGTGTGGTACCCCAGGCCCTGACTAGTGCTGCCCATGTTTAAGGTAGGTCTGTCTCCTTAGTTAAACTTCACCGAAAAGTCCCTTAAAGACACCCAAACGTGGTCTCACTGATGCCCAAGGGGTGACTTAATGACAACCAAGTAAATCATGTCTTTCCTGTGCAGAAGAAGATGCTGCAGGGGTCTTGGTCCCATTAATGTAACTGAGGGGGAAGGTAGTGTATATGAGGATGATAGCTCCAACAGTAGTGTGGAGAGTCTGCGGATGAAGACCTGGCCTCACAATGAGACATCTTCAGTGATGCAAGAAACACAAGCAAGAAGCGTTGTCCCTGAGTGAGACCATCTTCACCACAACACTCTGAAAACATAGGGCTGTCCTGATAGTCTGCCTAGGCTGGTCTCTCATGTGCGAGCTGTGGAGTCTGGGCCCATGCATGGATGATATTTGGATCTGAAGTGCACACAGAGGCATGTGTGGAAAACTTGGTTCTAAGGCTGTGGAGCTACAGAGAGCTGAGATAACACTGGGGAGGTGAGGCCTGGTGGGAGGAAGATAGGTTTAGGAAGCCATGCCGTTGGAGAGGATATGGGAACCTGGCCTCTTCTCTCTCTTAGGCAACAAGCTACAATGAGGTAGGCTGCTTCACCCCCACCTCTCTGTTCCCCATGTGACCCTTCTGCCTTGCTATGGGCCCAAAAGCAATGCAGCTAGCTGATCAGCAGTATCTCTGAAACTATGACCTAAAACAAACCCTTTCTTCTTTCAGTTGATTGACAGTGCACAGGATTGATTGACAGCAACGGAAAGCAAGCTGACAGGACACAGGATTGATTGACAGCAGCGGAAAGCAAGCTGACAGGACACAGGATTGATTGACAGCAGCGGAAAGCAAGCTGACAGGACACAGGATTGATTGACAGCAACGGAAAGCAAGCTGACAGGACACAGGATTGATTGGCAGCAGTGGAAAGCTGTCTAGCAATTCTCTTATTCAACTTACTGGTTCTGTTCTTCTCACAGCAGTTAAAGTGAAGATGAAATGAATTTGCAAGCTTTGAAGACACAGGGTACATTTTACATGTATGATGCACCTAATAAACACCATACAGAAGTCTAAGTGGCCCTACCAAAGCAGGAAGGGCTGCTGTTGTTTCTGTTTCTCTCCTACATGACCAGAATTCTCACCGTGGAGAATTTAAAGTCTAAGAGGAAGCAAAGCCCCAAGGAAAAATTTCTAGTCCTCTCTTAAAATGAATACAGATTCTATAAAAAAAAATAAAGGGAGAAAGCAAAGAATTATTAAATCGTAGGTCAGCAAAAAAAAGTCTCTATTCATCTCACTTGACTCTGTCATCGTAGAATGAGAAAGCAAGGTTTGTGGGGAAAAACTCTCAAAAGTCAGGGTGAACACAAGGTGACTGTTGATGTTTCTGTCCCTAATCCTTTTTCTTCGACTTCAGCACAAAATTTCCTCTCTTGCTATAGTTGCTGAGTTCACAGAACACTGGCTGAGTGTTTGAAAGCCTTCAGAGAAAACTAAGACAGGAGATTGACTTATGTATGTCAATGCTACAACAAAACGCCAGATAAAAACAACCTAAGGAAGAACGGTTTATTTATATTTGGCTTAAAGTTAAGAGGGTACAGTTTATTGTGGCAGAGAAGTGATGGGGGCAGGAGTGTGAGGCCCCATTGCATCTGCAATCAGGAAGCAGAGAGAGGTGGATGTTGATGCTAACTTCTTTTCTCCTTTCTATTTAGTCCAAGGCTCCAACCCACTCAATGGTACCACCCACTTTTACTATGGGTCTTCTTATCTCAACTAACCTAACCCAGACAATCCTTCCCGTGCATGTCCAGAAGCTGATCTCCTAAGTGACTCCAGATCCTCTCCAGTTGACCTAACCATCTCAACAAGTTAAAGAAAAGCAGGGGATACCAGAAAGTTGGTGTCTGAGGGACAACCAATGGCCTCAGCTAGGAGACATCTTCAGCAATGAGGAGAAAGATGTGAAGAACAAGAGGGGAAATTTTTCCTTTCTTGTGTACCTCCTGTGTGAAGGGAGAAGGTGGAGTCAGATGAAGATGACCGTGCGTTCCTTGGAGTGGTTGACAAAGATAAAAATAGCAGAATGGGAATTGAGAAGGGTTGAGATGGTAGAGTCTGGCTTTCCTTGTGGGTATTTCCAGGTCGTGTAATCTAGAACTTCACAGAAGAAGAGAAGGGAACACCCAAACCCATTAGTGTAATCTAGAACTTCACAGAAGAAGAGAAGGGAACACCCAAACCCATTAGTGCCACACACCGTGGCCCCGGTCTATGTGCTAGACCCCAGTTCGCGAGCTTTGGGCAAGGGGCTGGAGGTTGAGAATACACACACAGAGACAGACAGACACACAGACCTTCAAATACTGATACTAAAGCCCCTCTTCATTAGCACCATGTAGGCTTAAATACACTGCAGTCAATGGCCAACAGGTGAAAATCCCATCCTCTGATCCTCTAAGCTAGGCACAGCTTCTAGTAACTTTAATTAGAAGGTTCTAGGAGGGAAGAGCAGCTGAAGGCCAGGACTCATTAGTGTGATCTAGAACTTCACAGACGGAGAGAAGGGAACACCCAAACCCATTAGTGTGATCTAGAACTTCACAGAAGGAGAGAAGGGAACACCCAAACCCATTAAGTGTTCTGAAGAACACTCCAAAGAAACTGGAATTCAGAGGAATGGGTTTTTTTCTTTTCTGTTTTATTTGGGTATTTTTATTAATCCTTTTCTTGAACAATGAGTTTAAATAATGGACCAAATTGTCTCAAGTCATGTGTAACTTTCCCCAGAGCCATAAAGGGCTTTTGGTTTCCAGTTTTCAGCATTAGCCATGATTATGAGGTTCTAGAAGTGGCTTAGACTGTTGTTACGCCTTGGCTTGATGCTCCCAGCATTTCCGAAATATGTAAGCAACATGTTTTTATTGGTAAATTGGATTTTAATTTATGTTTATTCTTTGCAGCTGATGCATTATGAGACTAGTAGTTTTCATAATTGGAGCGATTCAAGACACCAGATCTTCTGGTATATAATTTTTTATGTAGACCCAAATGCTCTCAGACAAAACAAGAACCTAATTTAGCCACTCACCAGCCACAAAAGCATCTGGGCTACATGATATTTTCCTCTGGGGCCTGGATAACTGTTTCTTGGACTTGTTTATTTGATCTGGAAAAAACAACTTACAAGCAGATTTCAGAAGTTCCTATATTTGTCCCGGAGTCCTCCTCCGGTAGGTGGTGTCCAAATGACTCATCTTCAAGGTCAGACTTGAGTCTCTTGGCAGAGACTAAAACTCAAAGCTTTCTACAACCAACAAACCCCACAATATGGGGATGTGGGGCATGGGAACCTGTGTGAGGTTTTCCCAAGCTCACCAGGTTGCTGGGAAGAATACAAAATCTCAGCAGCCAGAGGGGGCACACTCAGTCCCCATAGGGGTTGGAAGGACCCTGGAGGGGTTTAGAATTTGTTTGCTTTATTTCAAGAATTACCTGTAAGAACTAAGGGTGGAGTGAAGACCTAGGAGAGGAGGGGTTCTTTTTCTTGTTTAAAAGCGAGACTGAGAACAAGCAATTACTTATGACACAACTCTTCCTGAGAGTTCTCATGGCTGGAGGCACAGCTCGAGACACTGATGAAAAGTTAGGAGGCAGTCTTCTGAAGGCTCAGTGAGAAGCCTAATGGTAATAACCTCTCCCACTTCCAGAAGGTCTGAGTCGCTTAGAGCAAGTGATGAAATGACACCAAGAGAGGCTTTTCTTGAGCACCAGGACCATGCCAATCGAGGCTAGAACAACACAGTGTCAACTTGACCTGGAGCTCCGAGAAGTCCAAGATTTAAAGTTTCTAATCTTTTACCTGTTCCATTATTTCCCTTATCATGTGATTTCTGGAAATATGCCGAGCCCACAGAAACTGCCACTGTGAATGCTAGCAGTGTGGAATCTGCTTCCAAGGCTGATTTATTGCATTGGTACTTTATTATGAAGACCTAACAAGAAGTCTTCATGGACCAGAAACAACTGCTGTTTTCACAAATGCTTGGTAAGATGAGACGCGGCGAGGCCCTTCTAAACATTACTTTAAAAAGCAGGTGACTCCAGGCATACCCAAATCTCTGTGTCTTAGCCCCCCACCCTCATCTCTCTCTTTCCTTCTTTCTCTAGTGTGTGTTCAATACGTGTTCCTGTGGTTTCATAGGTGTGTAGGTGTACAGAACGTGTGTGAAGGCCAGAGGTATTCTTCAAATAATACTTTCTTGAGATGTCATCTCCCACGGGACCTGGGGCTCCCAGTTAGATGAGGCTGGGTGGCTAGTGATCCTCAGGACTCTCTCTCTCTCTCTCTCTCTCTCTCTCTCTCTCTCTCTCTCTGTGTGTGTGTGTGTGTGTGTGTGTGTGTGTGTGTGTGTGTCCCTCCCTTCTTTCATCCCCAGTGATGAAATTACAAACAGGCGTTATGCTCGACTTTTTTTTACATTGGTTCTGGCCTGACTTATTTTTTACATTGTTTCTGGAGACTGAAAGCAGGTTTTCAAATTTTATGACACATTCTCTGGCTGTTCTGCCTCGCCGGTGTTCTTCATTCTTTCTTTCTAAAAAGAAAAAAGGTAAATATAAGGAGGAAGACTTCGATTGTTTTCTGCTTTGTGTAACCGATTTCTCGACCTGCCTGAAGAGTGCTGCAGATCTATTAAGAATTACAACAGTGCTGCATACTCAAAATAAAAACAAGGAAAATGGCATGGTAGCTCTTGCCTGGAATACTACTAGCATTTGGAAGGTTTACGTAGGACAGTTGACTCCATTTCTAAGCCAGCCTGAGCTTCATGGGGGACAGAGATGAGGGAGGTAGAGGAAGGCAAATTATCAGAAGGTTCTGTCTACAGAATGAATGCCTGTAATCCCAGTCTAGGCCTTTATGGTGGTTTGAATAATAATGACCCTCCCTCCCCCATAGACTCATATATTTGAATGCTTGCCCAAGAGGGAATGGCACTGTTAGGAGGTGTGACCTTGTTGGAGGAAGTATGTCACAACCAGGCTTTGAAGTCTCCTAGGCTCGTTATACTCAATGTGGACACAGGCTCCTTCTGCTGCCTCTGGATCAAGATGTAGAACTCCTTCTCCCGTACCCTGTCTGCCTGCACGCTGCCCTGTCCTGCCATCATGATGATGTAGTAAGCCTCTGAAACTGTAAGTCAACCCCAATTCAGTGTTTTCCTTTATGAGAGTTGGCGTAGTCACGGTGTCTCTTCACAGCACTAGAAACCTAAGACAGCGTTCCTTGTGCTCTTCTAATTTTTTTCATTTTTAAAGTCTTATTTTTAACACCTCTTATATTAGGGAACCAGGAAGAGCTGAGAGGCAGCTCCCTTAGTGCTGGCACCCAGAGCTCTTAGATGAATGGCCAAGACCCACGGACTCATAAACCCAGAGACCTCCAAGGACCACTCAAGGCAACTGAGAAACCAGGAAAGCATCTGCCAGTTGTGATCAAGCCACTTGGCCATGACAGCTCCCATCACCCACAAAGGAAGAGCACAGGAGCTGGGGAGGTGGGAAAAGTGCTCCAGAATGATGGGGAACTCAGTTCAGATGTCAGGGTCCATGTGAAATAGCTGAGTGTGTTAGCCTGTGTTGGACCCCAGTTCTGGAGGGACAAGAGACATGTGGATCTTATGAACCCAGTGGTCAGTCAGTCCAGAGAACATAGCAAGATCCAGGTGCAGTGAGATACATTGTCTCAAAAAATAAGGTAGAGAGCCACAGAGGAAGGAAGACATCTGAGGTTGACCTCTGGCCTCCACATGTGCACAAACAGGCAAGTACATGTGCATGCACACAAACACACACACACACACACACACACACACACACACACACACACATACACACTAGGAACCACATTAAAGACTTTATGTTAAAGTCTTACAGTGAAGACTTACCATGGAATGGTAATGTTGGATGTCTCTCTGTATGCTGTGAACATGTTTTTATTACCATTGGTTAATAAAGAAGCTGATTCAGCCAATAGCCAGGCAGAATAGAGCCAGGTGGGAGATCCAAACATAGATACAGGGAGAAAAGGACAGAGTCAGAGAGATGCCAGCAGACATCAGAGAAGCCATGTGGCAGTATGTAGATTAATATAAGTGGGTTAATTTAAACTTAAGAGCTAGCCAGAAATAAGCCTGAGCCATTGGTCAAACAATTATTATTAATATTAGCCTCTGAGTAGTTATTCAGGAATTGGCAGGCAGGAGAGAAATGTCCAGTTTCAAATGGCACCCACTGTCTGGCATGGATTCACATGAGATCTGAAACAGCTTTTAAAAAAGAGGGCTCTAGACCCACAAAAATGAGAGTCAAGAACAGCTTCTTGGTAACCACATTTTTTCAGATTGGCACTGTTTGCTCACCACAAACAGATGCAGGACTCCTTTAAGAGATAGCTTTCTGGTTTGGCTGGGGGCACAGATGGTTTCTTTGACAGGTTCTGCTGTGGAGCACTTGAATGAGGTTTGTGAGCAGTGTGCTGCAAGCTGCTTGATGGCAGCATGGACCCATTGCATGCCTAGAGTTGGGGTGGTGAGCATGGCTCCCAGAGCTGGTGGTGAACGTATGTCCGCCATGGAAACCCAAACAGGGTGGAACCAACAGCCAAAGGTACAGCTTTGGTCCTAGCCATGCCCACTTAGCATTTTAAAACTCTCCTTAAATAAATTAATTTTAAAAAATAAAAAAAAATTTTAAAAAAAATTAAAAAAAAAAAAAAAGAAAAAGACCTGGATAGAGGTGAGCGGTCCTTGGGCTTCCCACAGGTCAGAGAACCCTAAGTGCTCTTCGAGCAGATGAGGGAGGGTGACTTGATCGGGGGAGGGGGAGGGAAACGGGAGGCGGTTGCGGGGAGGAGGCAGAAATCCTTAATAAATAAATTAATTTTAAAAAATAAAAATAAAATAAAAATAAAAAATTTAAAAAAAAAATTAAAAAAAATAAAACTCTCCTGGTCAGAAAATGCTTACAGATACACAATAAAGACAGATTCAGACAAAAGAAACAGGTCATGGTGTGTTTAAAAAAATGTACATAGGCTTGGGAGAGAGAGGAAAGTTATAGAAAGAAAGGAATCCTTTCAAAAATAAAATATTTAGAGAGACAGTAAAAGTAATATGAAATAAAAGCGCCATGTAAAGATGGGAAACACACAGGGAGTCTGGATTGTGTTGATTTTGAATTTTTTGGTTGCTGAAAAACAAAGAACAATTGCTGAGAGGCCTGATATTGAAATTGATACTGATAAAATATACCAACCTAAATATGTTTTAAATGCCTTAACATTAAAACAGAAGTCAAAAAATATATTTACAAAACGGAACTTAAAAAATGCAATGCTTTGGAAAAGCAGTTTTGGGTTTTTGTTTGTTTGTTTCCACAACAAACAAGAGGCTATGGATGCATTCCAGGTTAAAATGAACCAGATTTCATCAAGGGAGACTTCCTGAACCTTGACAGATGATATCTATCAACAAAGGTTATAACTGGTCTTCCCAGCACTTGGCTATTATATTGGATTTTCTCAGGGTCCCCATAAGATTATCAGCACCCCAAATCAGCAGGAAGTAGACTGAAGAACTATGCCCAAATTCCCAAAATATTGTTTACTAATATTTGTTTTCCTTTAAGGGGGTTGTTCATGAATGGTTAATGATCATGGTCAATCTCTTTCTAAAGAAGAAAGGGAAATATGATACAGAAATGATGGGGAAAATGATAGATTATTGTAATCTTTAAAAAGGAATGGATTGTTGAATCTATAAACCCCCCCCCAAAACAACTGCTATTCTCAAAATACTTTATATTGGTATGGATTTCAAGTTCATTAAAAATGTAATGTATAGTTAAGAAATACAAATTAATAGTCATTTATAATAGTCAAACTTATGTTACATTTTCTAGATATGAAGAGATATATTCTGATGGATAGGCAATCTTCAAACACTTCAAAGATCTACAGAATATGGCATGTATATGTTTTAAGAACTTAAACTTTTCTCAGCATGATATATGTTTGCTCCTGGCAGCACCAATTATTTCAAAGAGGATGATGGGCATTGAAGAAACCTTTTGGGGGTTTGCTTTCAATGTGGCAAGGCTAGCTTGTCGGGAAAGTGTTCTTGCTTGGACTGCTTGACAATATGCTGTATAATCTGGATATGTAGGACCCACAGGAAAGTGATTGCTGAACTTGCCAAGACAAGATGGGACAGTCTGTTGTAAAGAGCTGCGGGCTGCGTTCTTGCAGCCCGGCTCCTGGCTGCCAGCTAACTTATGCCCTGAAATAACAACACACAAACTGTATTCTTTTAAACACTGCCTGGCCCATTATATCTAGCCTCTTAATGGCTAATTCTCACAATCTTGCCTAACCCATATATAGTAATCTGTGTAGCACCAGTCTTACCAGGAAAGATTCAACATGTCTGACCTGGTGGCTGGCTGCATCGCGTCTGGCTCTGAGAGGAGTTGCATGATTTCTGAGCTCACTTCCTCTTCCTCCCAGCATTCTGTTCTGTTTACTCCGCCTATCTAAATTCTGCCCTATCATATGGGCTAAGGCAGTTTCTTTATTAGCTAATGACCTTCCTCTATCATTTCCCCTTTTTCTGTTTAAAGAAAAAGGAAAGGCTTTAACTTTAACATAGCAAAATTACATATAACAAAACAGTTATCAAGTAAGAATTACAGTTAAAATACTTACATCTACTTTATCTTTTATCATAACTAAGGAAAGCTATAACTTTTCTTTATTAGCCAATGACCTTCCTCCATCAACAGTCCTTCAGGGTTCCTATTTCATGAAAGACTCTGCTAGACATTCTTCAAGACACAATAGAAGTGATTAATAAATTTTGCTGAAATAGGTGGAACAGTCCTTCAAACATTCTGCTTCACTGAGAAATATTCCAGATACTCTAAGCCTGTAGGCTGAAGATGGATACTCCAACATTACAGAAGAACTTCAGGTGACTGTCAAGGCAGCCAGATATTGCTGTCATTTCTAGAGTTTTGGAAGTTTCTTACAATGCACTTTTTGGTTACTCAGGTAATATATCCTCCTGGGGTCTTTGATGGAGTTGAAGACTAGATAGATATAATTACAGTTTTCCTTAGTTATGATAAAAGATAAATTAGATATGAAACTTTAGACTCACAAAGATAGGATAGATAATAGTGTTTTTTTTGTTTTGTTTTTTCGAGACAGGGTTTCTCTGTGGCTTTGGAGCCTGTCCTGGAACTAGCTCTGTAGGCCAGGCTGGTCTCAAAATCACAGAGATCCGCCTGCCTCTGCCTCCCAAGTGCTGGGATTAAAGGTAGAGTGTTTTCTTTAATTTTGTCAAATAGAAATAGACTAATATAACTATAATTCTTGCTTGATAACCATTTTGTTACATATAAATTTACTATGTTAAAGTTAAAACCTTCCTTTTTGATTAGACAGAAAAAGGGAAATGGTGTATGTAGGATGTCTCTCTGTAAACTGTAAATATGTTTTATTGCCATTGGTTAATAAAGAAGCTAATTTGATCAATAGCCAGGCAGAATAGAGTCAGGTGGGAAATCCAAACAGAGATACAAGGAGAAAAAGAATGGAGTCAAAGAGATGCAAGCAGCCACAAGAGAGCAAGATATTAGGTAGCAGTCCATGAGGTTTGCAGTAAAATATTAACTAACAGAAAAAGACAAGATCTCCTGAGTAAATTGGGAGCATGGGGACCTTGGGGGAAAGTTGAAGGAGAAGGGAGAGGCAGGGATGGGAGCATAGAAAAATGTAGAGCTCAATAATAATCAATTAATAGAATAAAAAGAGAAAAGAAATGGGTTAATTTAAACATAAGTGCTAGCCTGAGCCAATTGACCAAACAATTATGATTAATGCTAAGCCTCTGAGTGGCTATTTGGGAGCTGGCAATGGGAATAAATTTGGGAACTAGACAGGGTGAAACATCTGGTTACAGAGTTATAGTAACAAAGTGATTTATCAGTGTTTGACCCTAGACAAATACCTTAGGGGAGAATGTACCTTTTGGTCTATCTCAGTAAGAACTTTAATTTCTCATACATACTTCTGAATGTTAAAATGAATACTTGTCACTTTTGATGAAAAGCACAAAGCAAAACTATTTGCGTACTATTCACTGTGGGGTCTCAGTATTATTCCTGACAATCCACGGGAATTGACAATTGATGCCAATATGCCGAAGAAGGGTCTGGATCCCAAAATCCAAGGTCATTTCGGTCAAGAAGGCTTCTCCTGGGGATGCAAGCTGTCCCACAAAACTGTGCGGGATGAGTCTATGTGTCCATTTACAAAGTGTGACTTTTCATCTGAGTCAAGTGAGGGATCTGAAAGAACAACACTCATATGTTGATATACATATTTTCTTCACCACTCATATGTTGATATACATTTTTTTCTTGTCCACCTGCGAAGAAACAGCTATGAGAACTGGTTTCTGTTCAGTGACTTTCGTGTGTGTGACCCTGTTTCTGACTTATGTCCCCCACTGCTCAGAGGAAAATCAGACAATTCCACGACGCTGCAACTGTTTACTTACAGACCCTTTATTTGAAAATTCACTTTGCTGTAAACCAAAGTTTTGTGAATATTGTGGTAAATTTAGTTAAAAGTTTAACTCTAAAACTGAAAATATTTTATGGTGAAAGTACTAACCTTACTGAAACAGACACCAATCTAAGACAAAATTCTTACTAAATTTGGAATTAGTTTTGACATGTAATTGATATTTATACCCAAGGAACCTGCTGTTTTCTTTAATGTTGTCATTTGTGGTATGTGGTGTGGGATTAATGTAGTCAATGTTGTTAACGTATTCCATGTATTAGCCCATATTCCTTCTCTTTAGTCCTTTCCTCTTCCCTTTCTTTCTCATTGGTTCCCTCCCATAACCCTTATCTTTCTGCATGTCGTGTATGTCGTTTATAGTGTGTGTGTGTGTGTGTGTGTGTGTGTGTGTGTGTGTGTGTAGTGTGACTTTGTACATCTGTAAGGAATTCTGGGGTCCACAAATTAAATCACATACACACAGCAGTTTTTGTTTTGCATCTGATTTTAATATTTTTAATTATTTATTTAAGAATATCTGCAGTTGCACTACTTTCCAGCAAATGACATTATTTCATCAGTCATTATGATTGAATCAAATGCCACCATGTATACACCGCCACGTTTTCTTCATCTGCTGACTGGCACCAGGACTGTCAACCGATACACACATCCCTACAGGATGTTTTCTTAGAGACCTTTGGGTATAGAGTCTGGTGGCTTTAGTTTCTGAAGAAACCTCCATCCTGATTTCCACAATGATTGGTCCAAATTTAAGGTGTTTTCAAAGACCCTGATGTTAAATAATAAAAAATCTCAACGACACAGCAGGACAGCATTGATGCCTTGGTATTTGATATCAATCGAGTGTCTGAAATGACGATCTGCAAACCCACCTCAGTGTCCCACAATGCTTTTTGAAGATCTTTGTAAACAAGACCTCTAAAACCTGCTTTTATTTTTTCCAGATCTGGTTGGAAACCTTTAGTGAAAATTCAGAAAAAAAAAAGAGCAACATGAAACTCCAGGTCTCAGAGTTGCCTACTGCAGCCAGACAATAAAGCTTCAATGGGAAATGTACAGTTATTTCTTTTTTAAAAAGGAAGAAGAGGAAGAGGAGGAGAAGGAGAAGTAAACTGTTAGACCTCAAAGAGTATAGAAGCCTTAACTTTAAAAGCACTATAATTGAGATTTGTGATATTTTAACTTGTCATGAGACTCTTTTGATGCAGTTCCCATTTTTAATTGGATAGATTTATATTCTGAATGGGAGGTAATGAAGTTGAAAGGCCCACAATTCTGTAGCATATAAATTTAGCAAATGCTCAAACGAACCAAAACAACTTATTTGATTAATTTTTCCTTGTAAAAATATTTTTTCAAAGAGCCGTGTGGAAGTACAAAGACAGAACCTGTGAAAATATTTAGTCTGAAATATTTATACATTTCATTACGAAAAAAAAATAAAATGTATTCCAGAAACTTACTATGAGGTTGGCCTGAAGAAAGACTATTCCCTCAGTTAAAAATATTTTAAACTACAAAGAAACATCAGTGTTAAGTGTTACTGATTCCAAACTTAGGAATATAGAATTCGAATTTGAAGGATTCTGAAGGCAATCATGTGAAAAAATTAGCAACAGGATACTAATAGGAGACAAATCCTTCGGTATAGTAACATTTATGGTAAAGGCAGCCGGACATTAAGTAAATGACAAGGATCTTACCAAAAATTAATGTTAAGGAATGGAGAGATGGCTTAGCAGTTAAGAGCACTGGCTGCTCTTGTAGAGGACCTGGACTTGGTTCTCAACACCCACGTGGTAGCTCACAACCATGTCTAACTCCAGGTTCAGAGATCTGATTCCCTCTTCTGGCCTTCAAGGGCACTACAGGCACACGGTGCACACGAACACACGCAGGCAAAACACTCTTACACATAAAATAAAATTAAACAAATAACTAAAAGTGTACTTTAGAGGTAGAGCACTTACCTAGCAGGGAGAAGACTCTGCTTTCAATCCCCATCGCCACAAAAAAAAACCTTTTAAATAAATAAATATTTAAGGTGATTTTATATACTCATACCCCATATATAAACAAGTTTGTTGTGTGTGCTAAGAAAACACGACATGCTATTTCTATTTTATGCAATGCCTTCTTTTCTGGAAAGCGGACATTCAATAAAACCATTTTACAAGCACCATGAAATAATAAAATCAATGCTAGGTCAATAAAGAAACATTTCAAAGGCTGTCGTATTCAGCTATCTATAGTATCCCTCCCACTCTCAAAGCTGTCCAGTGGGGATTATTAATTATATGGTCACTAAAATTAGAAACAACTTAAAGAAAAGGAACCTTGAAATGTACATGAAAAACATGGCAGAAAACCATCTAAAACATAAAATTGCCAAAAAAATGAAAGGAGGAGGGAAAACTGTGGACAGTGCTGTAGCTCATTCGCATCTACACACCAAAAGAGGTTACCCCTGAATTTCAGCAAATACCCAGGAGGAAATCATGTCATTTCCAGAGTACAGAAAATATGGAAAATGTCCCATCTCTAATTTATGAGGCCAACATAACCTTGAAAATAAGACTTGACAAAGACGTGAAGAGGAAACACCACAGGCCAACTTGACTCCCACACGAAGAAGCAGGAGCGAGAGACACTGAGCTGTGCTGAGGTTTACACAGCCCAAGCCATTCCCTCTACGCCGGGAAGGAAAAGCTGATTTAGCTGCAGAAAATCCATCACCGCAGCTCATCACGGTAAAACAACATTGGAGAAAATGATACTTATCTAAGCATTTGTAGAAAAATGTTTGAAAAAGTCAATTTATAGTAATGAAACTTGTAAGTCTTAGCTAACTTGGAATATGAGGAGATGCGTTTAATGGTGTGAGGGTCCTTCTGTATATATGTTGCTTTTTTTTTTTTTACTGGTTAATGAGTAAAGCTGTTTTGGCCAATGGCTTAGCAGAGTAAAGAGAGGCAGGAAATCTGAACAGAGATAGAGAGAGAGAGTAGGCAGAGTCCAGGAGAGGCCGTGCAGTTGCTGAAGGAGGAACATATCATGCTGGTAGGCCACAGCCTCGTGACAGTACACAGGTGAATGGGAATGGGTTAGTTATAGCTAGCCAGGAAGAAGTCTAAGACATCAGCTAAACAATTATAACTGATACTAAGCCTCAGGGCAATTATTTCATAGGTGGCTCTGGAAACAGGCAGATGGAGAAAAACTGATCCTGGGAGCCCAGGAGTATGGCGAATACTTCTAGCTACAGTTTAATCTCATGGAGGCGCCACAAGTCACCTGCAAGGATATTGATGATCACCATACTTAACGGTAATGGTTCTGAAAGCTTCTCCCTGAGTTCAGAAAGTGCGGTAGACTAGAAAAGTAAGAATTGAAACACAGCCGTGATGTTTCGGTATTCACACTTGATGTGATTATGGGTGATAATCAGTGCGATGATAATCCACTTTACTCAAACTGATGGATAAAGACCAATGGAGGAAAATCTCACTTGTGCTGAAGTTAACAGCAGCAAACGAGAATGGAAATGAATGGAGGGCACAGGGTGGAGGTAGGAGCCTGAGCGTGTGTCTTTGTACACGGGTAAGTGTTCACGTGGAGAGGCAAGAGCAGGCTGCCACTCCAGTTCAGTCCACTTTATTCCCCTGAGATAGGGACTGTCACTGAACCTGGTGCTAAATTAATGGCTGGGAAGTCCCAGCAATCCTCCTGTTTGCCCTGACCAGCATTGATGTTACAGGCGCCTGTGGCCATGACCAACTGTTTTATGTGGGTGCTGGGAGACAAAACAAGCACCCTTGCCCACTAAGACATCCTTTCATCCCTGAAAATTAAATTTTTAAAATGCTATTTATCATTTTCAAAACCATAAATTTCTAGGGCTATACCTAAGGGAAGACTCATAGACTCATGATCTGAAGAAAGTAGATGGGAATGAAAGGGTCATTGTTAGGGCGTTAATTCTCTCCGCAATGATCTTCATGACTCTGCGCAACTCCTTTCAAATCCTTAAACCTTTTCATGTAATTTTTGTGGATCACAAGCTGATTCTACAATTTACACCAAAAGTTAAAGAAAACCAAAGCTATTTAAGACTGATTTGAAAAATTGAATAAGAGGATTTTCTTGCCCATATATCATACTGCAAAATGATGGCAACCCAGACAGTGTGGTGTCTCAGGGATCAACAGAGAGGCCAGGGGTGATGTGTGTCTAAATATGTGTAGTGAGGAACAGCGGGCAGCTTCCTGCCAACCAGCTCCCTGGCTAGCTTATACCCGAAAATAACAACACACAAACTGTATTCATTTAAACACTGCCTGGCCCATTAGCTCTAGCCTCTTATTGGCTAACTCTCACATCTTGATTAACCCATTTTTATTAAATCTGTGTATCACCACAAAGCTGTGGCTTACCGAGAAAGATCCTAACCTACGTCCATCTTGGGCCGGAGATTCATGGTGTCTGCCTGACTCTGCTTTCTTTCCCCCAGCATTCTGTTCTGTCTATTCCGCCTATCTAAGTTTTGACCTATCAAAAGGCCAAGGCAGTTTCTTGATTTGACCAATGAAAGTAACATATAGACAGAAGCCCCTCCTACATCAAGTATGTGAGCTGGTATTGTGCCTCCCTGGGAAAATTATCATCATCTCCTTAAACAGTGCTTAAAGCCCCGGGTACCTATGAAACAGACCACGCTCACGCAACACCAAGTATTTTTTCCAGCTGCAATGCACGTAGAAGAGGCAAATAAGTTTTCTAATCCATTGTATTGAAGAGTCTGCTCACCACCTAAGGAAGGGAAGAGTGTACAAAACATTATCATTGAAGAAGACTGCTAGTAAATTGTACTGCATTAAAAGAAAATATATTACTCGGAGCCATGAAGTATGAAGAAGGTGAGGAAACACGCCACGAGGGAGAGCATTTGTGGTAGAATGGTGATGGTTCATTTAGTGAGAGAGTAGCTAGAACCATATGCCACAGAATGGGACTGGCAGCTGGCCAATGAACACCGAGAATATGCAGCCACAGCATCATTCAGGAAGTGCAATCCACATCACAGCGTGGAGGCACATCAGTGCACTGGGCAGGACAACAATGCCATTGACAATACCTACTGTCAAGGGCCATGGTATAGTGGCTGGGACTGCAGTATTCATGTCAGGGCTGCAGTTCGCTGGACAGGATCTCTCTGTGCACTGGCCAGGGCTGCAGTGCACTGGACAAGAACTACAGTGTACCAGACAGGATCACAGTGCCCTGGACAGGGCCTCTGTGTACCAGACAGGCAGGACCTCAGTGCTCTGGACAGGACCTCTGTGTACCAGACAGGATCACAGTGCCCTGGACAGGGCCTCTGTGTACCAGACAGGATCACAGTGCTCTGGACAGGGCCTCTGTGTACCAGACAGGATCACAGTGCCCTGGACAGGGCCTCTGTGTACCAGACAGGATCACAGTGCTCTGGACAGGGCCTCTGTGTGCCCTGGACAGGGCCTCTGTGTACCAGACAGGATCACAGTGCCCTGGACAGGGCCTCTGTGTACCAGACAGGACCGCAGTGCCCTGGACAGGGCCTCTGTGTACCAGCCAGGACTGCAGTGCACTCACCATGATTGAAGCACCCTAGACAGGGCAGATCACTGACAGGAGCTGTTGAGGTCATAGAGAAAGTGGGACTCACTGCTGGTTTAAGTGTGAAGATAGGCAGTATATACTAAGGCTAAGGAGATGTTCCCCCATAGATGAGCCATGGCACCAAAAGGCGAGCACACTTGAGCCTCCAGACAGTTAAAGTCAGTATTCACCATGAATCATCAGAAAGCCTGTGCGAATCCCGGTTCTGGCATGTTCATCTCTGGGAAATCTGCTGCTGAAAACAAGTGAACTGCACCTACACACATCCTGCAAAGATGCTCACAAGTACAAATGCACCGGACTGAAATCTCAAGGTCCATACATACATACATGGTACATACATACATACATACATACTACACGCATCCTGCAAAGATGCTCACAAGTACAAATGCACATACACACACACATACATACATACATACATACTACACACATCCTGCAAAGATGCTCACAAGTACAATTCCATAGAAAGGCCAGATAGAATATGTAATAAAGGACATAGTGTGAGTATGGGTGTGTATATGTGTATATAAATACACACACATACTACATACATACATACATACATACATACTGCATACATTGATTATGATGGGAGCAGTTTTTTAGTTGACGCTCCTTCTTCCCAGACTGACTAGATTGTGTGCAGTGGATAGAAAGCTAACCAGAGCAGAGCACAGACACAGTGGAGAGAAGACGTTCGACTCGTGGGCTCTTCATGAATTGCACTCATGGTCCCTCCCACATTCCCCATGCAAACATATTAACCCATACCTTTCTGTTCTGGTTAGAGATGGGCTTAGATTAGCCTCCGAGTGTGTATGAAAATGTGAAAGAATTACAAGCTGAAGAGCCAAGATAAAGGAAATTTAAGGAAACAGAACCCAAAACTGAGAAATTGAACCATGCATGGCCTTTTTCACTTTGATTAGGAGCAAGTGAATAGACTGTCTGAGTCTATGAGAGGGGCTGGGTGTGGGCTGGAGGAAACGGGTGCTGTGTGGGGACCTGGAGCTAACTAGTGGGTCACGTAAGAGACTCAACCATGGCTTCACCCTGCAAAAATAAGGGAAAAGGAGCAGTCAGAACCTCCCTCACCATGGATAACTCTACTGGATGTCAACCAGCAGTTGTGGAAATAAAAGGGCTCATTTTATGGTTTCCTAAACTCCTATAATCTCTAACTGTGGGAAGTGTAAGATGTCGACTATTTCATTCTATATTTCCATAGAAGAAATTGAATCATGCCCCTGATCACCCAAATTATGTCATGACTTTTCATTAAAAATAATCTGCCTGATTATTTTGTTGACAGAGTTGTAGGTGTCAGAGACCAAAGAAGTACTAGGTTTTTGCCACACATAGGATTAAAATCTGGAGATCTTTGAGTAGTTTAAGCCAATCAAAGCCCTAAAAACAGACATTTTCAGAACAAACAGATCAGTAGACAATTATTCACTTGACAAAAGTCTGTTTTTCCAAGGCTTCTATCATAGAATTCTTTTTGAAGTAACAGAATTTTCTGGTATATTTATGACTCATTTTTTTCCATACCAGGGACTCAAACCAAGTGAAATATCAGGTCGGGTCAGACTGGGTTTGGAGAGTATTTTGATGTTCTGGTTTTGTTCCACTTCAATTTCCTTAGGGAAATATGTAAAAATCAGCTGCAGCTCAACCTGACTCTACAGCCTTCGGAAGAGAGGGCGGCTGGGACCAGAGCGGGACGGACCTGCGGTCTGTTCACGGTGCCTTTGGAAGGGTAAGTCAGGGCTTCAATTTCTTTCAGGCTTGAGTCGGCTAACGGAATTCTTCCTGCTCTGGGTTTGATTCTGGCAAACACTCTGGATTCACATGCAACTTTTTTTTAGGAAGGGAATCTTCTTTGCAGAAAACGAGGTCAACCTGGAACCCACGCGGATCCTCTGAAGAGAGAGAGGATAAGGTTGCACATTTACACTGAACAGCATTTTGTCCCTCTCAGAAGTGATCGCTCACCATCCGAGAGCGTCGCTCCCCCTCCTCACTGTGACTTCTGACTTTTCCCAGTTTTCTCTAAAACATCCTTAATGTCTCCATCTCTTCTTTGTTGAAAAAAGCAAACCTTCACTTAATCCTTTGTCAAACGCTTATGAGAGTCCGAGTCCATGAAAACCCTCCACCTTCTGGACGCTGTCCTGTGCCATGCTACTGGCCTTCTGGTTCTTCCTTGTTTCCTGTCTTTAAAACATAACGAAGTAGCTATGGAGTTTGTCTCCCAGGCCTCTGTTAGAATAATGTGTGTCAAGCAGTCCTTACCTCATATCCTAATGCCTGAATTAAATCCTTGCATATAAGTTATCACTGGGCATACATTTCTCTGTTATGGAAAGGATCTCAGAAATGTTCTGACCAGTACAGAAGCTTAGTGCCATCCAGACTTCCCGTGAGTGACATCTGTGCTTATCACAGATGTCAATGGATAGAGGAATACCAACAGTCTTGGAGTCGGTCAAGCCTTGTCCCTGCTCCTCCAGCACTGGTCAGGCAGGAAGTCACCAAGCTGCTGCTTCACCGAAAGAGACAGCATTTTGTGCGAGATAGCATGGAATTTGGAGCTAGGAGTTCTGCGTTTGAGTCTCAGCCTCGGGCATGCTCACTGAGTCATTGAGTGACGCAGGATTCCCCTCTGTATGCTGTGAATATCACTGGTTAATAAAGGAACTGCTTTGGGCCTATAGCAGAGCTATAGGGGAACAGAGCTAGGCGGGGAAAACTAAACTGAATGCTGGGAGAAAGAGGGCAGAGGCAGAGAGAAGCCATGTAGCCCTGCCGGAGCCAGATGGAACTTTAACTAGTAAGCCACAGCCATGTGGCAATACACATATTAATAGAAATGGATTGAATTAATATGTAAGAGTTAGCCAATAAGAAGCTAGAGCTAATAGGCCAAGCAGTGATTTAAATACTATAGTTTCTGTGTGATTATTTCGGTTCTGAGGAGCTGGGAGCCAACGAGCAGCCTCCCACTGCAATTGAGGTGTCCGCCTAGCCTACTCCAAGCCTGTGTCTGTATCTTTAACATGGGGGTCAATGAACCACAATAATGAAGAACTGTCATCACTATGGAAATGGATTAGTGTACACGTGAATGCCACGCATACATCCCATCTGCTGTGTTTGTGGCCTTCTTTCACTCTGTGAATAAAGTCCCGAGCCGGGAAAATGTGTATGTCTGGCCGACAGGAGGGATGACAATAGATGAGCAAAGAGAGAAGAAAGACAGGGTGTCTTTGCTATCCAGATATGGTGTTCCCAATGGGGTTTCAGACTCCATTTCCCTGCCCAGCGACTTTTAGCATAGAGTTGACATCTCTAGTCTGACAGCTGAGTGGCAGCAAGAATTTCTCTGGGTCACCTGAATAGTGAAAGGTGTTTGTCTCTGAAATTTCTGGGAGATTTTTAAATCCTCAACGGCTCCAAAAGTGTGTCTTTAAAACAACAACTAGTCAAGTGTGATGTCATAGAAATAGTGCAGCGATGTTAGAATTATTACAGTTCAAAACATGGAGGTCAGATGGTGTCAGAAAGAGCTCCCAACTAAATGAAGCTTGACAGATGTTCTCAACAGCAAGTGAGAAAATGCTCTTCAATCTGAACATCACTGCTGAATTCCAGACGTGATCAAAAGTCAACACACATGTCCCTGGGAAAGGTTTCAAGAGACCAAAAAAGGACTAAGCACAGACACCAGCAGGAACCTAAGGTCTATGATCATTCAGAAGGATTCGCTGTTGACATCCTGAGACAGTCAATGCGGGAAACCATCAGCTGGAGTCTGGGCTGGGGGAGATCGTGGGTCTCAATAAGAACTGTCACCCCTCATGGTAAAATCTGGACTGGGGGGATTTCAACAGAACCACCAATCAAGAATCACTCAAGTATTTGGAAAACAATGGTGATGAATTGAGGATTCGGCAAGCACCAGTCCCCAGATAGGTTTCACCAGGACAGAGAATCGGTTGTTTCCCATTTCACCTCCTTTATCCGCTCCTCTGACTATACACTCAGTCTCACTTGTTTTCTGGGGTTTTTTGAGTGGCCATAGGATCTCAAGCAGGGCAGGTAAATGAGGCTTCTGTAGATTTCCACAATGTTGTGACATGTGCTAACAGGAAAAGCTGGAAGACGGACAAGAGAAGTGCACACAAGCTTGCGACATGCCCGGGTCTTCGTGGCTGGTGTGAGAGGCAGCGGAATGATAAAGAAAGTTTTCTGAGGTTTGGGGGGTTCTTTCTGAGCCTGTTTAACCGTGAAAATCCCAGATACACTTACAGCCTCCTTTTTCCCTTTGAACTGTAGCTCTTAAAGGAAAGACACAGACTGTCTGCACGTCTTCTTCTCTTTTTTCTGAGTCCTCTTGTGGCTATAGAAGCTGCTCAGAAGAACACTAACATGTCATTTCAATCATCTTCACGAATAGTCAACTGTTTAGAAAGTAACTTTAACGCTTTTCTAGGAGTCATCTTAATCTGAAAGACCAGTGGTGGCTTTGAACACGTCTCCAGCTTGCTTGGATCAGGACTGAGCCAACAAGAAGATGAGAGCCTGCAAGACTTGCTTCTCCTTGCTGTAGGCTCCAGCTTCGTTTCCTATTGTCAATGTCTTGTCTTCTCTCTCAAAATTACTTTAAGAACACATCGCTATTTTTGGCAGAGTTCTGTGTGCTCGGAACGTTTTTATCTGGCTGTGTGTACCAACCATTTTATTAAATTCCAATGTCCCTCGTTTACATATCACCTTACATTTTAATGAGCAAACATATTCTCTCTTGTGATTCTCAAGCCAGCCTCATCAAAGACATGAGATAATTATTGCTGAGCCCATTATCCATGTGGAAAGCTGAGGTCATTAGAAAGGAGCTTTAAGTCAGAGTTCAAACTAGGTCTTCCCTCTGCCTGTTTCTCTTCCTCCCACGGCACCAGGACACGTTACATCCTGGTACTTTTCCTCCAATTTGACTCTGGAAACATCTAGAAAGCACTTGTGGGCTCAGATTTCCTATGTACCACCGTCTCTCTCTTTCTTGACCACATCCCTTCGAAATGCCCTTTGCAGATGTTGACCTCGGGGTGTCTCTGGACTTACATAATCTATTTGTTCTTCCCAGGGTAACCAAGTAAATTATAACAAATACAAGGCCCAGCAGAGTGGGCAGACACAGATATGTGTTAGCCCATTAAATCATCCCCTCCCAAGAACAATGCTTCACAGAAAAGAGGCTATGAAGTCATCTGACCCCCCCCCCACCCCACGCCAAAGCAGGTTCATGGCCAGAACACTGACTGCCAAGTTGCCCTTCGTCTTCCAGCTCTGATTTTTGATGTTCTGAAGATCGTATCTGCTGTTGGACCTAATTCTAAACAGTGAAGTGATCCTGCATTTGGAACGCTAGCTGTGTTCCATGGGCCCTCATGGCTCTGCAAAAAAGTCCAATGCGAATGTAATTGCTTGGGTCTCCTATGATGGATGTTGCCCTCATCAGAAGTTAATTACCATGGGTTGGTTCTCAGTTAACTGGCTAAGAGTGAAAACCTGAATCCATGAACTGCTCAAGAGCTCAAGTCCTTTCTGAACGTAGACATGGCCCACAGGAATGTCATAATACATCGAGTGCTTGAGCCACTAGGAAACAAGCCAGCGTTATGCTCTGTTTTTTTCTCTATTATTTTCTAATTGATATCTGAGTCAGACCAGGCAGCCAGTGGGAGTGCTGAGAAATGCCAGAGGTTCCCAAGTGTCTCAAAGTCATCACTGTTTGAAGAGCTAAATTAAAACGTAGATGTATCCATTACATGTAGCCTCATTTTTTAAGCCTCTTCTTGTGTGAATGAAGGTTCCAATTCATGCTATTCTTCATGAAATGCTACCAAAAGAAAATTGCTGTGTGTTCCTAAACCTTGAGGAAGAAAGATATGTTGAGAGTATTAAAAATGTATGACATAAATCACTCAGTTACATGACGAAGAATGATCCCTCCCCTGTCGAAAATGTAAGAGCATGGATGATAACACCTCCAAGATCATTTCTCTTTCTCATGCTAAATGGGCTCAAAATAACTGTCTATTTTAAGCGAAGTTTGTGGAAAATGACTTTTCTTTTCTCTTTGTCTCCTTTGCCAATAAACATTGAGCTTGCTCCAGAAAGAGACCAAATAAGAGACTCGGCTTTCTGTGACACTCTGCCTGTCCAAGCATGGCTTTGCCAGCCGCATTTATGAAGTGAGAAGCTGGGAAACAAGGAGTTTGATGCAGGAGGGGTCAGCAGATGATAAGCTGCTTCCCTGCAGGAGTTAGCGTCCAGGATGTGGGGCGCTACGCTCTCTGTTCCCTTTCCAGGCCCCCAGCATGTCAGCGTTACTCTTCCTTTTCCAAATACTTTATATTTTGTTCTCCCAAATCCCTTCAGGGTTCTCATCAATCTCTCTCTTTCCTTCTTCTTTTCCTTTAGCGAATTCTGTGTTTCAATGGTGGCCTCAGTAGCAATCAAAATGCATATAGTTAAAAAAATCGATCTTGGAACAAAGTTACATATTTGCTTTTCTGACCCTCTTCCCTTACATTCCCTGTCTGTGATCGCCCCAAGTCTTGATGCCTCTGCTCCTCTCCAGTATCTGTCGCTGCTTCTGCCCTCTCCTTTCATCCCATTCCAGTGGCCTTCCTGCCACTTGCTGTCCATCAAGAGGAAAGTTCAAATGGAGTCTATGTATTCCCAGGCTCCCAAGTTTCAAGGAAGGTTTGCCCAAATCGGCCCAAATCTCTACTCCTGAAGTCGTTAGATGTGGAATTTACGCTGCTCCCCTATTGCATCATCATAAACCAATATCTTCATCCACAAGTTATCTTACTCTTTCAGCTGTTTTCCCCACTAGGAAATAACGAATAGGGTGGGGTGAGAAAATGGGACAACAAGGGAAAAGCGGAGTTGCTGCTTCTCCATTTTGAGTAGATTAGGACACACTGAATTCATGAATTTGTTATTGACCTGAGACCCTCAGGGATTAACAGTGGAGACGGCTCAGTGGAGTAAGTGCTTGCTGCACAAGTGTGAGGTTCTGAGTTCAAATCCCCAGCACCCGTGTAAAGATGACATCACAGCAAACACGTATGATCCCAGTACTGGCTGATCCCAGGGTCTCTCTGGCTAGCCAGTCTAGATGAAGCAGCGGGCTCCAGGATCCCGGAGGCCCTGTCTCAAAACATAAAGTAGAGAGCAATAGAAGACACCTGACATCAACCTGTGGCTCACATGTGTGTGAGCACACCTGCATCAACCTGTGGCTCACATGTGTGTGCACACCTGACATCAACCTGTGGCTCACACATGTGCGAGCACACCTGCATCAACCTGTGGCTCACATGTGTGTGCACACCTGACATCAACCTGTGGCTCACATGTGTGTGCACACCTGACATCAACCTGTGGCTCACATGTGTGAGCACACCTGACATCAACCTGTGGCTCACACATGTGTGTGCACACCTGACATCAACCTGTGGCTCACATGTGTGAGCACACCTGACATCAACCTGTGGCTCACATGTGTGTGCACACCTGACATCAACCTGTGGCTCACATGTGTGTGCACACCTGACATCAACCTGTGGCTCATGCATGTGCGAGCACACCTGACATCAACCTGTGGCTCACGCATGTGTGTGCACACCTGACATCAACCTGTGGCTCACGCATGTGTGTGCACACCTGACATCAACCTGTGGCTCATGCATGTGTGTGCACACCTGACATCAACCTGTGGCTCACGCATGTGCGTGCACACCTGACATCAACCTGTGGCTCACATGTGTGAGCACACCTGACATCAACCTGTGGCTCACGCATGTGCGAGCACACTGGCGTAGTAGGAGCTGTGGGCTGCTTCCCACCGCCCAGCTCCCAGCCACTGGCTAGCTTATGTCCCGAAATAACAACACACAAACTGTATTCATTTAAACACCGCCTGGCCCATTAGCTTCAGCCTCTTATTGGCTAACTCTCATATCTTGACTAACCCATTTCTAATAATATGTGTAACACCACGAGGTGGTGGCTTACTGAGAAGATTCTAGCATACGTCCTTCTTGGGCCAGAGCTTCATCGCGTCTGGCTCAGAGAGGAAAGGCATGGCAATTGTCTCACATCCCTCTTCCTCCCAGCATTCTGTTCTGTCTACTCCACCCACCTAAGGGCTGGCCTATCAAATGGGCCAAGGTGGTTTCTTTATTAACCAATGATCTTCCTCCATCATTTCCCCTTTTTCTGTGGAAGGAAGGCTTTAACTTTAACATAGCAAAATTACATATAACAAAACAGTTATCAAGTAAGAATTACAGTTACAATGTTTATATCTATTTTATCTTTTATCATAACAAAGGAAAACAACTATAACTATCTATTCTTCAACTCCATCAAAGACTCCAGAAAGATATAATATTACCTAAGTAAATGAGAAGTAAGCAACTTACAAAACTCTAGAAATGACAGAGATATCTCGCTGCCTGAACAGTCACCCAAAGTTCCTCTGTACCATTGGGGCATGCATCTTCAGCCTACAGGCCCATAGTTTCCAGCAGACATTTCCATAAAGCAGGAAATTTCAAAGACAGTTCAGTCACTATCTGCTGTGCCTGCAGAATGTCTCACAGACTCTTTCATGAATCAGGAACCCTGAAAGATCATCTCACCTTTAGGCAAGTTCAGCAGTCCTCTCTCTGTGGGTTCTCTGTGTCCAGTTAATGCAACAGTCCAGGCAAAAGCAGTTTCTTGCCCAAATGGCTAGCCAACTCCATAAGGATCCTCTTTGATACCCATCTTCCTCTTGAAGTAGCTGGTGCTGCCAGGAGCAGACATGTCTCATTGTCATGAAAAGCCCTAAGTTATTAATCCATTAGCAACCTATATTTCCTAATTATACATTACATTTTTAAATGAACTACACAATCACAATACCTTAATCAATATCGGAAATACATATACATATAACAAAATTGACCTTAAAATCCATACCAATGCAAATTATTCATATCTATATCACACCTGCACTCACACGAGCACACACATACATGCAGCCTCCCACTAAATAAATAAAAATTTAAAGGAAATCCCAGGAAAGTTTCATGGGTTAGAACTCAGGCAATGTCCTCGGTGGGGGCAAAGTTGCGACTTTATCGGCTCTAAGGACAAAGGTCATCTTTGCCAAGCACCAAGGGAGCTACCACAATTGGTGCTTGACCAGGAAACAGTCTCAGCAAAGAATCTGGGTTCTGGGCTGCAAGTGTCTACAGGTAGTGTGACCAGGCAGTGTCACGGAACTGTTGCCTCATTAACGTGGCAGACTGGATGGATGCAGAAAAGTCAGTACCTGTTAGAGATGTGATCTGGAGAAGATATCTCTGTCTTACTCGCTGCTGGGGTTGACTGACACCTTCAACCCAGCAAAGGCGTGGGGACAAGGACTAAGAAATTAAGGCTTGGGTTTTCCTTTTCTGGTTTTGTCTATTAGATTTGAATGCAACCATGCATCATGATATCATAGCCATAAGCTATGTTACCTCATGACATCAGAGACTTATGAGAGGGTGGTTTTTAATGTGAGTAGTCCCATAAGCCTATATTGTCTTGTGACATCATGGATCTATGAAAGTGGTTCCTTAAGACTATATGGCTTAGTGACATCATAGCCTTCTTAGGGTGTACACTCCCCACAATGTGTGCGCAAAGACAGTCTCCTAATGATGCATCCTTAGGAAGGGACCCTGGTGTTAAGTATCACAAGACTTTATTTGGAAAGAAGATGGATACCAGGCAAGTATTACCATCCCTACCCATTCCATATGCACACACACACATGCACAAAAATGCCAGCACACACAAGCATACACACATGTGTACACATTTGTACGTACATACACACTCTAACATGCTCATGTGCACATATACAGGGGTTGGTCAGGCTCCACTTTTCAGCTACAAGTTGATCTCTGGACCTGAGATCATGTGACAACTTGCTAGCTATGCAGACAAACTCTTTAACCTCCTTGAATCACAGGCTCAGACCCTGCACCTGAAGCCTAAAATGAGGTATTTGAGAAGAACCACCCCAGAGCCATCTTCAGAAGGACTAGCTGGAGGAGGCACGATATGCAAGTGTGGGAGAGAACTGGAAACCAAGAGAGGAAACAGGGTGATGTTGGAGAGCTTTTCCTTCTGTGCTGAAGCTATGATTGACTCAACACCCCCTGTACCATTGACTCCACAATGAAGCAACCATGACCAGTGATTTAACAAAGGGGAAAATCACGTAGGGGCCTGAAGTTCACAAGAATTTCACAGTCAGTAGGGGGCCTGTTGGCTAGACTTGCCAACATGAGGAGGTCTCACACTGAGGCTTCCCAGGAGCCTATTTGATGCTGTTGTATCCAGGACAGCTTCATCCATCCCGTAAGCTTTGGACCCTGGCTACTGAAGATTTCCCGGATGAAAGTTCAGGGTTATTTGTGAGCAGTCCATGACGGCTGTGCTGACAGAGAGGCTGACAGTTGGCCCTGTGTCCAAAGAGAACAAGAAAAATCTGTGTAGGGGCCTGGGGAATGGGCTGCACTCCTTCCTCAGAGACCAGGCAGCTTGCTAAGCTATGGTAGGCTCTGGCCCAATGGCCCAGATAATAGCTCTGACTTTCTTTAGAGGTCAAGTTTCTCTTTGGGTAATATAAAGTTTGACTGCGAGAAGTCCTCACTAGGCGCCTGTGTTTGGACACTTGGTCTTCAACTGGTGCTGTCTGGGGAGGTTGCAGAGCTCTGCAGGGCAGGCCTCTATGTCCAGCCTGCTTTGTTTCCTCTTCCATGTCTGCTTCCTAAATCATCAAGGTGTGATGCATCCCAGCCACACAATCCTGCCACCGTGGACTCTGCCTTCAAACCACGAGTCAAAGAAATCCTCCCCCACTTACACCCCCTTTGACAGATATTTTTCCAAAACATTGAGGAAGATGACGACTGATCTGCTGAGATCTGTAAGGAGAGGCCCCATGATGTCAGGAAGACCTCTCGCCTAGTTCCTCTGGACATCTCCATAGCATCCAGCGGCTGCAGAACCTTCTAGAGCTGTGTGTTCAGCAACCTTACCCACAGGTGACCCTCTGAAGAGCATTCTCTTCCAAGAGAATGCTAGCCCTGGTAAGTGTCACACACTCCTCCAAGAAGGAACAAAATGTAGCCAGTACGTTTGACACTTCGTATCGTTAAAGCAGCTGTGAGATGCCACCTCCACCTAACTACTTCGACAGACAGCTGCAAAGGACATTCAGCAAGAGTCTTCTCAAACAGTTACCCGGACCAATCAACGCCACTTTCCCAAATATGTGTGCCTATGTGTAATTTCATATAATCAAACATAAGCATTGCCCTCAAGTTTCTAATTAAAATAATAATGTACCATTTAGTGTAAAATGGAAAGGAATGGCATTTGGTATCTTTTTCACTAAATAGTTTTCAATTGCTGTTTAACCTAATGGCTGTATTTCCATAGAAACAAAACTTAGCATAGGCTTTTCTGTAAAGTCAACACAGCTTTCCAGGGACCCAAGACTGCAGCATCGCTCGGAAGCCGTGGCACAATTTTTCAGCCTCCTGTAGTCTCCGTACAAGAAAGAGTTACTTGTGAAACTTTGGGGGGGTGCACTCACAGTAACCAGGTATGTTCCTGCTTCTGCTCATAAGCATGGTGTCCTTCTCTGACTGGGTGTGGTCCTGGGGCCTCCCAATCTCCTGCCTCAGAGCCTGGACTACTACTAACAGGAGGATCTGTAAGGATGCTAGAAGAAGGCCTTCTGAAACAACCCGACCAGGAAGAAAGTGGCCTTTGCCTGTCAACCATGCAGCAAAATCTCCTAGGGAGCCTTGGGTCCTCTCACCCGCTTTTCTGAGTCCAAGCCCTCGGAGGTGTTCCTCCATTGCTTTCTCCACTAACCGCAGCAGCTGCCTGCAAGCTTCCCCTGCTTTCTAGACACTCTGTGGATCTGCTTTCAATGAAGGGAGATGAACTGCTTCCCCCTCGCGAACATTGCCGGCTCCCACATCTCAGCCTACACAGTAGCTTTTCCACACAAAGACAAAGCCCGTTTGTATGAAGACACCCTTGCTGGCAGCGAATGGAGACATGGCAAATTAGAGGGGAATGTTTTTTTGTGTGTGATTTATGTGATTTCAACATAATTATTTGCTTGTAAAATACATGAGAGGAAGGAAAAGGCATGAGGGTATTTTCAAGATCAGAGGAGGAAAAACAGAGGCGGGATTGGATTGTCCAGCATAGAGATGAAAGCGTTTAACTGCCTGGGTTCAAAGCCTGACTTTGCCAAAGTATGTTGGCAGCTGAGCAAACTACTTATCAGTGCCTTGGTTTCCCCATCAGGTTAATAAAAGAACCTACTTATTAATGGCTTTGTGAAGACCGAATGAATTAAGATGCATAGAAAAATCTAGAAATACCTGGCATATGGTAGGCACCACAGCTTAAGTAATTACAGTTATTATGTGTAAGATACCAGGAAGCAAGACCAAGGTAAGTTTCCCAGCATTCTCTGAGCTGCACTTGATTCCACCGTAACTCTATAGTGTGGCTTATGTTATGCTTTTGAGAATCTGACATCTTTGCCCTTAAGGAGTTTAAGGCGTTCTGCCTTATCCTCCCAGAAGTTACTTGGTAATATTTAAAAACATCCTTTCTGGAATATGGGGAAACTGAGGAACTAATTGTACAGGTAGCTTAATTATGGGGGTAAGCCCAAATGTTCCCCCTATCTCTTTTGATGCCCATCCTTTCAACTAAAGCCCCTTTGGCTTTCAAGCCAGTTCAAAGCCCTGTGTGCTGTGAAAGATCTGACCATCTTGGTTTCAGTTTTTCTATTATTTTTTTGTAACCCCAGTGCATGGTGGAAACTTCTAGAAATACCTCAGAAGACCAACAAAGGGCTGAGGAGACCCATCTGACTGCCAGTCAGAACCAAATCAATCCACGCATCAGAAACCACCAATGTTCTTTCGTTCCTCCGTTGATCTGCAAGAAGCTGATTGGGTTGTTGATAACCAGGAACATAGCACATAGACAGTCCTGAGAAGAGGAATGTCTGAGAAGACCTATGTCGTCTTCCAAGGAGCTAACAGGATACAAAAGAGAAAGTCGTTCTGGCTTTGTACATCCTACGTTTGGTGAAAAGGAGGCTCTGAGGTGCTTTGAACTCCATTCTTCCTTTACAAAGCAATTGTTCCAAGGTGAACTGTGAGTGTCAGGGAAGACCACTGACCCTCGCAGCCCCTCAGGACCGTGAAGTTCTGTGTCATCTATCAGAGACTTTGCCTTAATGACTGGAATTGTTATGTATTGTAAGAGCACACTTCTGGGATGGCTTGTTTAGGATTAATTGCTTGGTTGGTTGATTTTGAGACTTCTTATTTCCTTCCCAAGCAAAGACCGCATGGGGCAGAAGCAGGAATGTGATCAGTAAGAAGCCAGAGCCCTGTGCAAGTGGGTAGACATCCCCATTACTGGCAATCAGTCCAATTAGGGTTGGAACTCTGGCTTCCATTGTTTTATCAGGATCTGTTCTCCTGCAGGCAGTACACAGAGTACACAGTTTGAGTTCAGGTGCATCACAGTTGATGGGTGGATGGAGTCTTTGCCCTGGCGTATCCAGGAGGCCCCAACACTGCAAAAAACAGCTATGCCAGCTCACACCCATATCTTCAGCACTTGGGAAACTCAAGGTCATCTTCATCTACACAGGGAGCTCCGGGCTAGCCTGGGCTACAGGAGTACCTGTTGGAGGAGGGGCAGGGAGGAAGAGGGGCATCAATTGTCATCAAGTTCTTAAGAACACAGGCAAAGAGCTGCTCCAAGTTTGGACAAGCGATGCTTTGTTTCCTGTCACAGCAGCTGGGCCACAAGAAGCCCTGCCTGTGCAAAGGCCAGCGCTTTAGGAAGCAGGTGTCTGTCCAAATGTGAGCTTTGCTCCTGCCATCCTGGGTGGGCCAGTCCCATAGGCTTGTCCCGGTACTTTCTCAAGTGTTTGGGTTTCTCAAGTGTGCCTGGCCTGCCTTCTTGCATCCTGCACTCAAACCCTGAGTGTTTTAAGGAAAATCCAATCCACATGTCTCTGATATGCTTATGCTTAACATATCAAAATATTGTTTTATGAAAACCACCGGGTACCCAGGTTCTTCGGCAGTTCTTTCAATGGACCTTTCTAAAGCTCACCCCTCCCTGAGAAACAGGAAGTCCGGTGTGTGCCAAAAGTTAAAAAGAACTTGAACCTCAAAGGCAAAAAAAAAAAAAAGTATTTGGCATCTTATCTGTAGTTCCAAGTCCACGGGGTTCCAGAGGGTTCTGTACTGGCAAGTCCTGCCATGTTTCTCAAGCTGAAAATACCTCGGGCAAGCCCACCTTTACATTAGACATGAAACCCTAGCAGCCAAGGAACCATGGTGACCAGGCTGCACATAACAGAAAGCCCTTGGTGCTCCGGTAAGACATCAAAATCTGCAGCAGGAGCCAGGCTGCAGCCTCGCCTTGGGGTGGATTGGATGACTGTGAGCACTCTCTCAATTACAGGCTTCCTAGGACTCCTAAGTCCTGTCTTTTTAAAAATAGAAAGGGAGAGGTTGGGGCCAAAGGCACTGTGTTGCTACAGAGCCCAAATGAAAGCAAGGCCAGAAGACTTAGCTGTAAACCTAGGGGCTTACAGGGTGCAGGGAGAGAACAAGGCTCTTTCCTCCCAGGACTGTAATTACAACGACTTTACACGTGAGGGCCTTGCCAAGGGTACAGCTCAGGGCCCTGCCCTCCCGAGCTCTTGCTGTAGGCTTTATTTTCCTGCCCAGGGTCTCCATCATAAGCCCATTAGAGAGACGTTGAGTCATCCAAGTTCTCTTGACACTCGTGGGTCCTCTGCCAGTTTTGTACTTTAAGAATCTCATAAAAGCTTTTTCCTAGAGCTGTCTTGACATGACTTTCTATAGTCACCTGGAGATAAATGCTCTCCATAACAATACAACCCTGGTGAATCTCAGCCACTGCCCTCTCGGGTCCATGAACTTTGTGTGTCTGCCTTGGTGCTCCTCTGGTAGGCTGGCTTCCACAAACAAGGCCTTGACAAAAAATCCTCACTATTGAGCTGGGGTGGGAGGTCAGTGGGTCAAGTGCCTGCTGCTCAAGCAGGGGGACCTGAGTCTAGTCTCCACGTGGGCAGCATGCGTGTAATCCCAGCTTAGACAGGAGGATAACTGGGCTCCACTGCCCAGCCTAACCTAACCAGTGAGATTCAGACCAGTGAGAGGCCCTGCTTCAAAAACAAGGACATCACTTGAGAAATGACACCCAGAGTTGACCTCTACATGAGTGTGTGCACGCGCGCGCGCGCACACACACACACACACACACACACACACACAACAGGGGCAGCTTTCCAGTCCCATGTCTCATCCTCTCCCACTTGTGACTCAGTACCACATGTGGTCAGTACACTGTCCCTCAGTATCCAGGTCTTCTGACTTCAGCGGTAGTGAACATCATCATGCCAGGCCTCCTCGGGTGATAGCAACATCATTGTCCACACCAGTTCTCTTGCCTCAGACTTTAAAACGGAACATACCACAGACGACTCTAGAGCCACTATGTTCTGAGATGTCCTTTAGGAGTTTATGTGTGTGGCTCCCCATGAGCGTCCTTCTCACGTACATACAGATGCCTGGACTGTGGCAGGCTTCAGTTTGGGAAGTCTCTGCCTGGGAGACATCCCTGGTTCTGGGGCATGCTGGAGTTACAAAAGATGTTCAGCTTTCTCTTGGCTTTCTTTCTTACACGCAGGGCCCTGGTGACTGCCCGTGGAGAGAAAAGGCCCTGTCTGGGACTTGAGGCACCTTCCTGTTCTTTGGCTGCATCTACAAAATCTCTCTGAATAATCAACCTTCTCTCATTTCAGCCTCCTCTAGGGGAGGCTCCAGCAGTCCATGGAAGCACTGTACTTTGGGGTCTGTGAGGGGAGGGGGGCACCCGGGAGCAGTTTTGGCTCAAGCTGCTTTCTGTTAACCTTGGGTGTATGCGCTGCTGATGTGAGAGCAGGAAGAAAGAAATGTCACATTATCCCCCCTCGGCTTTGCCTGCCGTGCTTGGCATGGAGTCTGCCAGTTCAGACCACCTATAATGCAGACCTGCCTTGGAAGAAAACACTCTCTGCGGATGAACACACCCAGGAATCGGCGAGGCAAGAATGCCCTCTAACGGAAGCACAGAGGACATCTGGGATTCTCCCTGTTCCTACCTCCCTGGCAGCAATTCTGCCCCCTGTTTTCCATCTGGGGCTCAAAGCTCGCCTTGATTTTCAACTGCTTCTTCCATCAGGGTGAACACTGAGAATGTTCACTGCCCCGCACCCCCACCTCAGGCCACGGACCTGGGAAATTGTGGAAGGAGTCTACTGTGGCTCTGGTCTCCTATGAGTCCCAGCCTCTGTACCCAGCAGGCTGTGCCACTGTGTTGTGTGTGATACAGAGGTAGCAAAAACTGGCAGGGGAAGTTTCTCCAATTCACCTGCATCTGAGCAAGCCTTACAGAGAAGTATTTCATCGCCCTTATTTAGCCATTTGCTTACATTTTAAACCTTTATTGATAGTTGAGAAAGGTAGGTTTTTCTGCGATTAACTTCTGCCCAGATTTGAGATGAGGTAGCCACGGTGCTTCCAGCCCATCTTCCTTTGCGAAGCGCCCATGTTCTTTCCTAAAGGCATGTGTTTACCATTTAGCAATTGTACTTGGCTCGGAGCACCTCGAAGCCCTCTCAGGATGATGCAATGTCGCAGAACAAGAGTCCAAGCAGAGCTGCGTGGGTCGACATAGGCGAGTTGTGTTCAGACTTGCCGTCAGTACTTACTGAGAAAAACCCACATAGGCATGTTCCCAAAACACTACGATTAGCTCAGATTGAACCCAGGATAAGGCTAAGCTTACTGGGCATTCCATGCCTCTCTCCTCCGCAAGTGAATTAAGTCATTACTACGTAGAGGGCACAAACAGCTGCTTGGATACGGGGCCATGTCTGAAGGCCTTTACACCCATCCCTTGGCTGTGAGGGAGGCTCAGACGAGAAATGAACCCCAGCTAGCTTTCCATGCCGCCCAAGCAAAACCAGGTCATGTGTAGAACGTCACACCATGGGCTTCCAAGAGCTACCAAGATTGGTATTGGGAACAAACTGTCATTAGAACCAAGACACATAGATCAGTACTTCTGCTCACCTCTCTCTGTTAGACTGGAAAGAGCTGTCTGGCCTCTATGGGCGGGGATATGGTGAACTGTAACTGAACTACTAAACCTGAGGCAGGTAGAACACCAGTCGGTGTCTACTCTCCAGTTTTGTCTCTCACTTCTGTGGTTCACAACATTAAATCACCATGGGGCTGGGGCGATGACTCAGTTGGAAAACACAACACAAGCGTGAATACTGAGTTCGATCCCCACCACCATGTTTAAAAAGGAAGAAAAAAATTGAGCTCAATGTTATATATCTGTAATGCAAGTGTAGGGGAAACAGAGGCAGGAAAACCCCTGGAACCGGCTGGCAGCCAGTTTAACCAAGCAGTGAACTCCGGGTTCAGTAAGAGACCCCTGTGTCAAAGATGCAAGATGGAGAACAATTGAAGAAGACACAGAAGAGGGCAGTGGCCTCTGGGGACAATATGCATGCTTACTTACACACACACACACACCTAAGCATAAATTTGCCCAGGTCAGTGTCTTGTTTGTCAGGGATCTGTCCCTTCGTGTCTAGAATGAAAACAATTATTTCAACGGATAGGATTGCTGAGGAGTCTCTGGTGAATGCAATTACCTGGTCAGCTCGAAGTTATGATTGACTCAAGAGCCCTCATCTTGATGTTCAACCTGT